>NC_140998.1:197729646-197867074 GCF_052327205.1 Somniosus microcephalus | reverse complement strand
GTACAGGGTCCCTGTGTATTCAGGGTAAGGTTCACTGTACGGGGACCTGTGTATTCAGGGTAAGTGTCACTGTACAGGTGCCTGTGTATTCAGGTAAGGTCACTGTAAAGGTTCCCTGTTTATTCAGGGTAAGGGTTCACTGTACAGGGTCCCTCTGTATTCAGGTTAAGGGTCACTGTACAGGGTCCCTGTGTATTCAGGGTAAGGTAACTGTACAGGGTCGCTGTGTATTCAGGGTAAGGTTCACATTACAGGGTCCCTGTGCATTCAGGTAAGGGTCACAGTACAGGGACCCTGTGTATTCAGGTAAGGATCACTGTACGGGGGACCTGTGTATTCAGGGTAAGTGTCACTGTACAGGTGCCTGTGTATTCAGGTAAGGTCACTGTACAGGTCCCTGTGTATTCAGGGTAAGGGTCTCTGTACAGGGTCCCTGTGTATTCAGGTAAGTGTCACTGTACAGGGTCCCTGTGTATTCAGGGTAAGGTTCACTGTACAGTGCCCCTGTGTATTCAGGTAAAGTTCACATTACAGGGTCCCTGTGATTCAGGGTAAGGGTCACAGTAGAGGTCCCTGTATATTCAGGGTAAGGGTCACTGTACAGGGTCCCTGTGTATTCAGGGTAAGGTTTACTGTAAAGGGTCCCTGTGTTTCAGGGTAAGGGTTACTGTACAGGGTCCCTGTGTATTCAGGGTAAGGGGTCACTGGTACAGGGTCCCTGTGTATTCAGGGTAAGGATCACTGTACAGGGTCCCTGTGTATTCAGGGTAAGGGTCACTGTACAGGTCCCTGTGTATTCAGGGTAAGGGTCACTCTACAGAGTCCCTGTGTATTCAGGAAAGGATCACTGTACAGGGTCCCTGTGTATTCAGTAAGGTCACTGTACAGGGTCCCTGTGCGTTCAGGGTAAGGGTCACTGTACAGGGTCCTTGTGTATTCAGGGCAAGGGGTCACTGTACAGGGTCCCTGTGTATTCAGGTGTGGTTCACTGTACAGGGTCCCTGTTTATTCAGGGTAAGGGTTAATGTACAGGGGTCCCTGTGCATTCAGGGGAAGGGTTACTGTGCAGGGTCACTGTGCAATCAGGGTAAGTGTTACTGTACAGGTCCCTGTGTATTCAGGGTAAGGGTTACTGTACAGGGCCCCTGTGCATTCAGGGTAAGGGTCACTGTACAGGATCCTTGTGTATTCAGGCATGGGTCACTGCACAGGGTCCCTGTGTATTCAGGGTAAGGGTCACGGTACAGGTCCTTGTGTATTCAGGTAAGGGTTACTGTACAGGTCCCTGTGCATTCAGGGTAAGGGTCACTGTACAGGTACATGTGTATTCAGGGTAAGGTCACTGTTACAGGGTCCCTGTATTCAGGGTAAGGGGTTACTGTACAGGGTCCCTGTGTATTCAGGATAAGGGTCACTATACAGGGTCCCTGTGTATTCTGGGTAAAGGTCACAGTACAGGGTCCCTGTATATTCAGGTAAGGGTCACTGTACAGGGTCCCTGTGTATTCAGGGTAAGGGTTACTAAACAGGGTCCCTGTGTATTCAGGTAAGAGTTAATGTACAGGGACCCTGTGTATTCAGGGTAAAGTTACAGTACAGGGTCCCTGTGGTATTCAGGTAAGGGTCACTGTACAGGTCCCTAAGTATTCAGGGTAAGGGTCACTGTACAGGGTCCCGGTGTATTCACGGTAGGGTCACTGCACAGGTCCCTGTGTATTCAGGGTAAGGGTCACTGTACAGTGTCCGTGTATATTCAGGGTAAGGGGTCACTGTAAAGGTCCCTGTGTATTCAGGGTAAGGGTCACTGTACAGGGTCCCTGCGTATTCAGGGTAAGGCTCACTGTACGGGGGACCTGTGTATTCCGGGTAAGTGTCACTGTACAGGTGCCTGTGTATTCAGGTAAGGGTCACTGTACAGGGTCCCTCTGTATTCAGGTTAAGGGTCACTGTACAGGGTCCCTGTGTATTCAGGTAAGGGTAACTGTACAGGTCCCTGTGTATTCAGGGTAAGGTTCACATTACAGGGTCCCTGTGCATTCAGGGTGAGGGTCACAGCACAGGGTCCCTGTGTATACAGGTCCCTGTATATTCAAGGTAAGGTTTACTGTACAGGTCCCTGAGTTTTCAGGGTAAGGGGTTAATGTACAGGGGTCCCTGTGTATTCAGGGTAAGGGTTACTGTACAGGTGCCTGTGTAGTTCAGGTAAGGATCAATGTGCAGGTCCCTGTGTATTCAGGGTAAGGTCACTGTACAGGTCCCTGTGTATGTCAGGGTAAGGCTCACTGTACGGGGGACCTGTGTATTCAGGGTAAGTGTCACTGTACAGGTGCCTGTGTATTCAGGGTAAGGGGTCTCTGTACAGGGTCCCTGTGTATTCAGGGTAAGTGTCACTGTACAGAGTCCATGTGTATTCAGGTAAGGTTCACTGTACAGTGTCCCTGTGTATTCAGGTAGGGTCACTGTACAGGTACCTATGTATTCAGGGTAAGTGTTAATGTACAGTCCCTGTGTATTCAGGGTAAGGGTCACTGTACAGGTCCCTGTGTATTCAGGGTAAGGGTCACTGTACAGAGTCCCTGTGTATTCAGGGTAAGGGTCACTGTACAGGTTCCCTGTTTATTCAGGTAAGGGTCACTGTACAGGGTCCCTCTGTATTCAGGTTAAGGGTCACTGTACAGTGTCCCTGTGTATTCAGGGTAAGGGTAAATGTACAGGGTCCCTGTGTATTCAGGTAAGGTTCACTTTACAGGGTCCCTGTGTATTCAGGTAAGGGTCACTGTACAGGTCCCTGTGTATTCAGGTAAGGTCACTGTGCAGGTCCCTGTGTGTTCAGGGTAAGGGTCACTCTACAGGTCCCTCTGTATTCAGGGGTGAGGTCACTGTACAGGGTCCCTGTGCATTCAGGGAAGGTTACTGTACAGGGTCACTGTGCAATCTGGTAAGTGTTAATGTACAGGTCCCTCTGTATTCAGGGTGAGGGTCACTGTACAGGTCCCTGTGCATTCAGGGGAAGGTTACTGTACATGGTCACTGTGCAATCAGGGTAAGTGTTACTGTACAGCGTCCCTGTGTATTCAGGGTAAGGTTACTGTACAGGTCCCTGTGCATTCAGGTAAGGGTCTCTGTACAGGGTCCTTGTGTATTCAGGCAAGGTCACTGCTCAGGTCCCTGTGTATTCAGGGTAAGGGTCACTGTACAGGGTCCATGTGTATTCAGGGTAAGGGTTGCTGTACAGGTCCCTGTGCATTCAGGGTAAGGTCACTGTACAGGTCCTTGTGTATTCAGGGCAAGGTTCACTGTACAGGGTCCCTGTGCATTCAGGGTGTGGTCACTGTACAGGTCCCTTTGTATTCATGTAAGGTTACTGTACAGGGTCCCTGTGTATTCAGGATAAGGGTCACTTTACAGGTCCCTGTGTATTCTGGTAAAGGTCACTGTACAGGGTCCCGTGTTTTCACGGTAAGGGTCACTGCACAAGGTCCCTGTGTATTCAGGTAAGGGTCACTGTACAGTGTCCGTGTATATTCAGGGTAAGGGTCACTGTAAAGGGTCCCTTGTGTTCAGGGTAAGGGTCACTGTACAGTTCCCTGTTTATTCAGGGTAAGGGTCACTGTAAAGGGTCCCTCTGTATTCAGGTTAAGGGTCACTGTACAGTGTCCCTGTGTATTCAGGGTAAGGGTAACTGTACAGGTCCCTGTGTATTCAGGTAAGGTTCACTTTACAGGTCCCGTGTATTCACGGTAAGGGTCACTGCACAAGGTCCCTGTGTATTCAGGGTATAGGTCACTGTACATGTCCGTGTATTTTCAGGTAAGGGTCACTGTAAAGGTCCCTGTGTATTCTGGTAAGGTCACTGTACAGGGTCCCTGCGTAATCAGGGGTAAGGGTCACTGTACAGGTCCCTGTGATTCAGGTAAGGCTCACTGTACGGGACCTGTGTATTCAGTGTAAGCGTTACTGTACAGGGTGCCTGTGTATTCAGGGTAAGGGTCACTGTAGAAGGTTCCCTGTTTATTCAGGGTAAGGGTCACTGTACAGGTCCCTCTGTATTCAGTTAAGGTTCACATTACAGGGTCCCTGTGCATTCAGGTAAGGGTCACAGTGCAGGATCCCTGTGTATACAGCGTCCCTGTATATTCAGGGTAAGGTTTACTGTACAGGTCCCTGATTTTCAGGGTAAGGGTTACTGTACAGGTCCCTGTGTATTCAGGTAAGGGTCACTGTACAGGTCCCTGTGTATTCAGGGTAAGGCTCACTGTACGGGGGACCTGTGTATTCAGGGTAAGTGTCACTGTACAGGTGCCTGTGTATTCAGGGTAAGGGTCACTGTATAGGGTCCCTGTGTATTCAGGTAAGTGTCACTGTACAGAGTCCCTGTGTATTCAGGTAAGGTTCACTGTACAGTGTCCCTGTGTATTCAGGGTAAGGTCACTGTACAGGGTACCTGTGTATTCAGGTAAGTTTAATGTACAGTCCCTGTGTATTCAGGCAAGGGTCACTGTACAGGGTCCCTGTGTATTCAGGGTAAGGGTCACTGTACAGAGTCCCTGTGTATTCAGGTAAGGGTCAGTGTACAGGTACCTGTATATGCAGGTAAGGCTCACTGTACAGAGTCCCTGTGTATTCAGGGTAAGGGTCACTGTACAGGTTCCCTGTTTATTCAGGCAAGGGTCACTGTACAGGTCCCTCTGTATTCAGGTTAAGGTTCACTGTAGAGTGTCCCTGTGTATTCAGGGTAAGGTAACTTACAGGGTCCCTGTGGATTCAGGGTAAGGGTCACAGTACAGGTCCCTGTGTTTTCAGGGTAAGGTCACTGTACAGGGTCCCTGTGTATTCAGGTAATGGTTACTGTACAGGTCCCTGTATTTCAGGGTAAGGGTTACTGTACAGGGTCCCTGTGTATTCAGGTAAGGGTCACTGTACAGGGTCCCTGTGTATTCAGGGTAAGGATCACTGTACAGGGTCCCTGTGTATTCAGGTAAGGGTCACTGTACAGATCCCTGTGTATTCAGGGTAAGGGTCACTCTACAGAGTCCCTGTGTATTCAGGTAAGGTCACTGTACAGGTCCCTGTGTATTCAGGTAAGGTCACTGTACAGGTCCCTGTGTGTTCAGGGTAAGGGTCACTGTACAGGTCCCTCTGTATTCAGGGTAAGGTCACTGTAAAGGGTCCCTGTGCTTCAGGGGAAGGGTTACTGTACAGGTCACTGTGCAATCAGGGTAAGTGTTACTGTACAGGTCCCTGTGTATTCAGGGTAAGGGTTACTGTACAGGTCCCTGTGCATTCAGGGTAAGGGTCACTGTACAGGGTCCTTGTGTATTCAGGCAAGGGTCACTGCACAGGGTCCCTGTGTATTCAGGTAAGGGTCACTGTACAGGGTCCTTGTGTATTCAGGGTAAGGGTTACTGTACAGGTCCCTGTGCATTCAGGGTAAGGGTCACTGTACAGGTCCTTGTGTATTCAGGCAAGGGTCACTGTACAGTGTCCCTGTGTATTCAGGTGTGGGTCACTGTACAGGGTCCCTGTTTATTCAGGTAAGGTTACTGTACAGGGTCCCTGTGTATTCAGGATAAGGGTCAATATACAGGGTCCCTGTGTATTCTGGGTAAAGGTCACTGTACAGGGTCCCTGTGTATTCAGGTAAGGGTCACTGTACAGGTGCCCTGTGTATTCAGGGTAAGGGTTACAGTACAGGGTCCCTGTGTATTCAGGTAAGGGTCACTGTACAGGGTCCCTAAGTATTCAGGGTAAGGTCATTGTACAGGTCCCGGTGTATTCACGTAAGGTTCACTGCACAAGGTCCCTGTGTATTCAGGGTAAGGGTCACTGTACATGGTCCGTGTATATTCTGGTCAGGTTCACTGTAAAGGGTCCCTGTGTATTCAGGTAAGGGTCACTGTACAGGTCCCTGCGTATTGAGGGTAAGGATCACTGTACAGTGTCCCTGTGTATTCAGGTAAGGGTCTCTGTAAAGGGTACCTGTGTATTCAGGGTAAGGTCACTGTACAGAGACCCTGTGTATTCAGGGTAAGTGTTAATGTACAGTCCCTGTGTATTCAGGTAAGGGTCACTGTATAGGGTCCCTGTGTATTCAGGGTAAGGGTCACTGTACAGAGACCCTGTGTATTCAGGGTAAGGGTCAGTGTACAGGGTACCTGTATATTCAGGTAAGGGTCACTGTACAGAGTCCCTGTGTATTCAGGTAAGGGTCACTGTACAGGTTCCCTGTTTATTCAGGGTAAGGGTCATTGTACAGTGTCCCTCTGTATTCAGGGTAATGGTCACTGTACAGGGTCCCTGTGTATTCAGGTAAGGGTTACTGTACAGGGTCCCTGTATATTCAGGTAAGGATCACTAGACAGGGTCCCTGTGTATTCAGGGTAACGGTCACTGTACAGGGTCCCTGTGTAGTCAGGTAAGGGTCACTGTACAGGGTCCCTGTGTATTCAGAGTAAGGTCACTGTACAGGTCCCTTTGTATTCAGTAAGGTCACTGTACAGGGTCCCTGTGTATTCAGGGTAAGGATCACTAGACAGGTCCCTGTGTATACAGGGTAACGGTCACTGTACAGGGTCCCTGTGTATCAGGTAAGGTCACTGTATAGGGTCCCTGTGTATTCAGAGTAAGGTCACTGTACAGGGTCCCTGTTAGTCAGGTAAGGTCACTGTACAGGTCCCTGTGTATTCAGGGTAATGTCACTGTACAGGTCCCTATGTATTCAGGGTAATGGTCACTGTACAGGTCCCTATGTATTCAGGGTAAGGGTCAATGTACAGAGTCCCTGTGTATTCAGGTAAGGGTCAATGTAGAGGTCCCTGTGTATTCTGGCTAAAGGTCACTGTACAGGTCCCTATGTAGTCAGGGTAAGGGTCACGTACAGGGCCCCTGTGTATTCAGGGTAAGAGTCACTGTACAGGTCCCTCTGTATTCAGGGTAAGGTCACTGTACAGGTCCCTGTGCATTCAGGGTAAGGTCACTGTGCAGGGTTCCTGTGTATTCAGGGTAAGGGTCACTGTACAGGGTCCCTGTGTATTCAGGTAAGGCTCACTGTACGGGGACCTGTGTATTCAGGTAAGTGTCACTTTACAGGTGCCTGTGTATTCAGGGTAAGGTCTCTGTACAGAGTCCCTGTGTATTCAGGTAAGGGTCACTGTACAGGTCCCTGTGTATTCAGCTAAGGTCACTGTAGAGGGTCCCTGTGTATTCAGGTAAGGGGTTGCTGTACAGGTCCCTGTGTATTCAGGTAAGTTTACTGTACAGGTCCCTGTGTATTCAGGTAAAAGGTCACTGTACAGAGTCGCTACGTATTCATGGTACGGGTCACTGTACAGTGTCCCTTGTATTCAGGTAATGATCAGTGTACAGGTACCTGTATATTCAGGGTAAAGTTCACTATACAGGTCCCTGTGTATTCATGGTAAGGGTCACTGTGCAGTCCCTCTGTATTCAGGTTAAGGGTCACTGTGCAGGTCCCTCTGTATTCAGGTTAAGGTCACTGTACAGGTCCCTCTGTATTCAGGTTAAGGGTCACTGTACAGGGTCCCTGTGTATTCAGGGTAAGGGTCACTGTGCAGGGTCCCTCTGTATTCAGGTTAAGGTCACTGTACAGGTCCCTGTGTATTCAGTGTAAGGTAACTGTACAGCTCCCTGTGTATTCAGGTAAGTTCACTGTACAGAGTCCCTGTGTATTCAGGCTAAGGTCACTGTACAGGCCCCTGTGTATTCAGAGTAAGGGTCACTGTACAGGTCACTGATATTCAGGGTAAGGGTCAGTGTACAGGGTCCCTGTGTATTCAGGGTATGATCAATGTACAGGTCCCTCTGTATTCAAGGTAAGGGTCACTGTACAGGTCCCTGTGTATTCAAGGTAAGGGTTACTGTACAGCGTCCCTGTGTATTCAGGGTAAGGCCACTATACAGGTCCCCGTGTATTCAGTTAAGGTCACTATACAGGTCCCTGTGTATTCAGATAAGGTCACTGTACAGGGTCCCTGTGTATTCAGGTGAGGGTCACTGTACAGGTCTCTGTTTATTCAGGGTAATGGTCAGTGTACAGGTCCCTCTGCATTCAGGTAAGTTTCACTGTTATTCAGGTAATGGTTACTGTACAGGTTCCCTGTGTATTCAGGTAAGGGTAACGGTAGAGGTCCCTGTGTATTCAAGGTAAGGGTAAATTTACAGGGTCCCTGTTATCAGATTAGGTTACTGTACAGGGTCCCTGTGTATTCAGGGTAAGGGCCAATGTACAGGGTCCCTGTTTATTCAGGTGAGGGTCACTGTACAGGTCCCTGTGTATTCAGGGTAACGTCACTGTACATGTGCCTGTGTATTCAGGTAAGGTCACTGTACAGTGTCCCTGTGTATTCAGGGTAATGTCACTGTACATGGTGCCTGTGTATTCAGGTAAGGGTCACTGTACCGAGCCCTGCGTATTCAGGGTAAGGCTCACTGTACAGGGTCCCTGAGTACTCAGGTAAGGGTCACTGTACAGGTCCCTGTGTATTCAGGGTAAGGGTCACTGTACAGGTCCCTGTTATTCAGGTAAGGGTCACTGTACAGGTCCCTGTGTATTCAGGTAAGGGTCACTGTACAGGGTCCCTGTGTATTCAGAGTAAGGTCACTGTACAGGTCTCTGGGTATTCAGGTAAGGTCAGTGTACAGGTCCCTGTGTATTCAGGGTAAGGGTCAATGTACAGGTCCCTATGTATTCAAGGTAAGGGTCACTGTACAGGTCCCTGTGTATTCAAGGTAAGGTTACTGTACAGCGTCCCTGTGTATTCAGGTAAGGCGACTATAAAGGGTCCCCGTGTATTCAGGTTAAGGGTCACTATACAGGGTCCCTGTTATTCAGGTTAAGGGTCACTGTACAGGTCCCTGTGTATTCAGGTGAGGGTCACTGTACAGGTCTCTGTTTATTCAGGGTAATGGTCAGTGTACAGGTCCCTCTGTATTCAGGGTAAGTTTCACTGTGTATTCAGGGTAATGGTTACTGTACAGGTCCCTGTGTAGTCAGGTAAGGGAACTGTAGAGGTCCCTGTGTATTCAAGTATGGTAAATTTACAGGGTCCCTGGTATTCAGGATAGGTTACTGTACAGTCCCTGTGTATGTCAGGGTAAGGCCAATGTACAGGTCCCTGTTTATTCAGGTGAGGTCACTGTACAGGGTCCCTGTGTATTCAGGTAACGTCACTGTACATGGTGCCTGTGTATTCAGGTAAGGGTCACTGTACATGTCCCTGTGTATTCAGGTAATGGTCACTGTACATGGTGCCTGTGTATTCAGGTAAGGTCACTGTGACCGAGCCCTGCGTATTCAGGGTAAGGCTCACTGTACAGGTCCCTGATACTCAGGTAAGGTCACTGTACAGGTCCCTGTGTATTCAGGTAAGGGTCACAGTACAGGGTCCCTGTTGTTCAGGGTAAAGGTCACTGTACAGGTCCCTGTGTATTCAGGGTATGGTTACTGGTACAGGGTCCCTGTGATTTCAGGGTAAGGTTACTGTACAGGTCCCTGTGTATTCAGGGTAAGGGTCACTGTACAGGTCCCTGTTATTCAGGGTAAGATCACTGTACAGGTCCCTGTGTATTCAGGTAAGGGTCACTGTACAGATCCCTTGTATTCAGGTAAGGTCACTCTACAGAGTCCCTGTGTATTCAGGGTAAGGGTCACTGTACAGGTCCCTGGTATTCAGTAAGTCACTGTACAGGTCCCTGTGTGTCAGGTATGGTCACTGTACAGGTCCCTCTGTATTCAGGTAAGGTCACTGTAAAGGTCCCTGTGCGTTCAGGGATGGTTACTGTACAGGTCACTGTGCAATCAGGTAAGTGTTACTGTACAGTCCCTGTGTATTCAGGTAAGGGTTACTGTACAGGTCCCTGTGCATTCAGGTAAGGGTCACTGTACAGGTCCTGTGTATTCAGGCAAGGGTCACTGCACAGGGTCCCTGGTATTCTGGTAAGGTCACTGTACAGGTCCTTGTGTATTCAGGGTAAGGTTACTGTACAGGTCCCTGTGCATTCAGGTAAGGGTCACTGTACAGGTCCTTGTGTATTCAGGGCAAGGTCACTGTACAGTGTCCCTGTGTATTCAGGTGGTCACTGTACAGGGTCCCTGTTTATTCAGGTAAGGTTACTGTACAGTCCCTGTGTATTCAGGATAAGTCAATATACAGGTCCCTGTGTATTCTGGTAAAGGTCACTGTACAGGTCCCTGTGTATTCAGGGTAAGGTCACTGTACAGGTCCCTGTGTATTCAGGTAAGGTTACAGTACAGGGCCCTGGTATTCAGGTAAGGTCACTGTACAGGTCCCTAATATTCAGTAAGGTCATTGTACAGGTCCCGTGTATTCACGTAAGTTCACTGCACAAGGTCCCTGTGTATTCTGTAAGGGTCACTGTACATGGTCCGTGTATATTCAGGTCAGTTCACTGTAAAGGGTCCCTGTGTATTCAGGGTAAGGTCACTGTACAGGGTCCCTGCGTATTGAGGTAAGGATCACTGTACAGTGTCCCTGTGTATCAGTATGGTCACTGTACAGAGACCCTGTGTATTCAGGTAAGTGTTAATGTACAGTCCCTGTGTATTCAGGTAAGAGTCACTGTTGAGGTCCCTGTGTATTCAGGTAAGGGTCACTGTACAAGACCCTGTGTATTCAGGTAAGGTCAGTGTACAGGGTACCTGTATATTCAGGGTAAGGTCACTGTACAGAGTCCCTTGTATTCAGTATGGGTCACTGTACAGTTCCCTGTTTATTCAGGGTAAGGTCATTGTAAAGTGTCCCTCTGTATTCAGTTAAGGTCACTGTACAGTCCCTGTATTTCAGGTAAGGTCACAGTACAGGGTCCCTGTGTATTCAGGGTAATGTCACTGTACAGGGTCCCTGTGTATTCAGGTAAGGGTTACTGTACAGGTCCCTGTATATTCAGTAAGGATCACTAGACAGGTCCCTGTTATTCAGGTAACGTCACTGTACAGGTCCCTGTGTTTTCAGGGTAAGGGTCACTGTACAGGTCCACTGTGTATTCAAGTAAGGGTCACTGTACAGGTCCCGTGTATGCAGGTAAGTCACTGTACAGTCCCTGTGTAGCAGGGTAATGTCACTGTACTGTCCCTATGTATTCAGGGTAATGGTCACGGTACTGTCCCTATGTTTCAGGTAAGGTCTATGTACAGAGTCCCTGTGTATTCAGGTAAGGTCTATGTAGTAGGTCCCTGTGTATTCTGGCTAAAGGTCACTGTACAGGTCCCTATGTATTCTGTAAGGTCACGGTACAGCCTCTGTGTATTCAGGTAAGAGTCACTGTACAGGTCCCTCTGTATGCAGCGTAAGGTCACGGTACTGTCCCTGTGCATTCAGGGTAAGGTCACGGTGCAGGTGCCTGTAGGGTCAGGGTTAAGGTCACTGTACAGGTCCCTGTGTATTCAGGTATGCTCACTGTTCGGACTGTATTCAGGTAGGTCACTGGTACAGGGCCGTTGATTCTTAGGTAAGGTCACTGTACAGGTCCCTGTGTATTCAGGTAAGGTAACTGTACAGGCCCTGTGATGCTGTTAGGTCACTGTACAGTCCCTGTGTTTCAGCTATGGTCACTGTACAGCCCCTGTTATGTCAGAGTAAGGTCACTGTACAGGGCACGATGTATTCAGGTAGGTAGGGTACAGGTCCCTTGTATTCAGTAAGGTCAATGTACAGTCCCTCGGTATGCATGTAGGTCACGGTACTGGTCCCTGGTATTCAAGGTAAGGGGTTACTGTACAGCGTCCTTGTTTCAGGTAAGGGCCTCTTACAGGTCCCCGTGTATTCAGGTTAAGGGTCACGTATACAGGTCCCGTTGTATTCAGGATAAGGGTCACTGTACAGGTCCCTGTGTATTCAGGTGAGGTCACTGTACAGTCTGTTTTTGCAGGTAATGTCATGTACAGGTCCCTCTGTATTCAGGGTAAGATCTCTCTCATCATCAACATGAAGAGTAGAAAGTGAGTAGTTACCCTGAATTCAGAGGGACCCTGTACACTGACCATTACCCTGATTAACTGAGACCCTGTACAGTGACCCTCACCCTGAATACACAGGACCCTGTACAGTGACCCTTATCCTGAAGTACACAGGACCCTGTATAGTGACCCTTACCTGAATACACGGACCCTGTATAGTGCCCTTACCCTGAATACACAGGACGCTGTACAGTAACCCTTACCTTGTATACACTGACCCTGTACATGACCCTTACCTTGAATACAGAGGGACCCTGTACATTGACCCTTACCCTGAATACACAGACCCTGTACACTGACCCTTACCCTGATTACTCAGTGACCCTGTACAGTGACCCTTACTCTGAATACACAGGCCCTGTACAGTGACCCGTAGCCTGAATACACAGGACTCTGTACAGTGAACCTTACCCTGAATACACAGGAGCCTGTACAGTTACCTTACCTGATTACACAGGACCCTGTACAGTGACCCTTACCCTGAATACACAGCACCCTGTAAAGTGACACTTACCCTGAATACACAGTCCCCCCGTACAGTGACCTTACCCTGAATACACAGGGACCCTGTACATGACCCTTACCCTGAGATCACAGGACCCTGCACAGTGACCCTTACCCTGAATGCACAGGACCCTGGTACAGTGACCCTTACGCTGAATACAGAGACCCTGTACAGTGACTCTTACCCTGAATACACAGAGCCCTGTACCGTGACCCTTACCCTGAATACATAGGACCCTGTTACAGTGACCTTTAGCCAGAATACACAGGGACCCTCTACATTGACCCTGTACCCTGAATACACAGGGACTCTGTACATTGACCCTTACCCTGAATACATAGGACCCTGTACAGTGACCATTACCCTGAATACATAGGGACCCTGTACAGTGACCATTACCCTGAATACACAGGACCCTGTACAGTGACCTTACCTGAATACACAGGACCCTGTACAGTGACCCTTACTCTGAATACACAGGGACCCTGTACAGTGACCCTTACCCTGAATACACAGGACCCTGTACAGTGACCGTTACCCTGAATACACAGGGACCCTGTCTAGTGATCCTTACCCTGAATATACAGGACCCTGTACAGTAACCCTTACCCTGAATACACAGGACCCTGTACAGTGACCATTACCCTGAATACACAGGACCCTGTACTGTGACCCTTACCCTGAATATACAGGACCCTGTACAGTGACCCTTAACCTGAATACAGAGGGACACTTTACAATGACCCTTACCCTGAATAAACAGGGAACCTGTACAGTGACCCTTACCCTGATTACACAGGACTCTGTACAGTGACCCTTACCCTGATATACAGTACCCTGTACACTGACCCTTACCCTGAATACACAGGTCTCTGTACAGTGACCCTTACCCTGAATACACAGGGACCCTATACAGTGACTCTTACCCTGAATACACAGGACTGGTACATTAACACTTACCCTGAATACACAGGTCTCTGTACAGTGACCCTTACCCTGAATACACAGGACACTGTACAGTGATCCTTACCCTCAATACGCAGGACCCTGTACAGTGACCCTTACCCTGAATACACAGGACCCTTTACAGTGAACCTGACCCTGAATATACACGACACTGTACAGTGACCCTTACCCTGAATACACAGGACCTTGTGCAGTGAACCTTACCGTGAATACACCGGACCCTGTACAATGACCCTTACCCTGAATACTTAGGGACCCTGTACAGTGACCCTTACCCTGAATACACAGGACCCTGTACTGTAACCCTTACCCTGAATACACAGGGACCCTGTACAGTGACCCTTACCCTGATACACAGGGACCCTGTACAGTGACCTTTACCCAGAATACACAGGACCCTGTATATTGACCCTTATCCTGAATACACAGGACCCTGTACAGTAACCCTTACCCTGAATAAACAGGACCCTGTACAGTGACCCACACCCTGAATACACAGGGACACTGTACAGTGACCCTTGCCCTGAATACACAAGGACCCTGTACAGTGACCCTTACCCTGAATGCACAGGGACCCTGTACAGTAACCCTTACCCTGAATACACAAGGACCCTGTACAGTGACCCTTACCCTGAATACACAGGGACCCTGTGCAGTGACCCTTGCCCTGAATACACAAGACCCTGTACAGTGACCCTTACCCTGAATGCACAGGGACCCTGTACAGTAACCCTTACCCTGAATACACAGGGACCCTGTACAGTAACACTTACCCTGATTGCACAGTGACCCTGTACAGTAACCCTTCCCCTGAACGCACAGGGACCCTTTACAGTGACCCTTACCCTGAATACAGAGGGACCCTGTACAGTGACCCTTACCCTGAACACACAGGACCCTGTACAGTGACCTTACCTGAATACACAGGGACCCTGTACAGTGACCCTTACCCTGAATACACAGGGACTCTGTAGAGTGACCCTTACCCTGAATACACAGGGATCCTGTACAGTGACCCTTACCCTGAATACACAGGGACCCTGTACAGTGATCCTTACCCTGAATACACAGGGACCCTGTACAGTGACCCTTACCCTGAATACACAGGGACCCTGTACAGTAACCCTTACCCTGAAATCACAGGGACCCTGTACAGTAACCATTACCCTGAATACACAGGGACCCTGTACAGTGACCTTTACCCTGAAAACACAGGGACCCTGTACTGTGACCCTTACCCTGAATACACAGGGACCCTGTACAGTGACCCTTACCCTGAGTACTCAGGGACCCTGTACAGTGAGCCTTACCCTGAATACGCAGGGCCTCGGTACAGTGACCCTTACCCTGAATACACAGGCACCATGTACAGTGACCATTACCCTGAATACACAGGGACACTGTACAGTGACCCTTACCCTGAATACACAGGCACCATGTACAGTGACCGTTACCCTGAATACACAGGGACCCTGTACAGTGACCCTCACCCTGAATAAACAGGGACCCTGTACATTGGCCCTTACCCTGAATACACAGGGACCCTGTACAGTAACCCTTATCCTGAATACACAGGGACCCTGTAAATTTACCCTTACCTTGAATACACAGGGACCCTCTACAGTTACCCTTACCCTGAATACACAGGGACCCTGTACAGTAACCATTACCCTGAATACACAGTGAAACTTACCCTGAATACAGAGGGACCCTGTACACTGACCATTACCCTGAATAAACAGAGACCCTGTACAGTGACCCTCACCCTGAATACACAGGGACCCTGTACAGTGACCCTTATCCTGAATACACAGGGACCCTGTATAGTGACCCTTAACCTGAATACACGGGGACCCTTTATAGTCGCCCTTACCCTGAATACACAGGGACGCTGTACAGTAACCCTTACCTTGAATACACAGGGACCCTGTACAGTGACCCTTACCTTGAATACATAGGGACCCTGTACATTGACCCTTACCCTGAATACACAGGGACCCTGTACACTGACCCTTACCCTGAATACACAGAGACCCTGTACAGTGACCCTTACTCTGAATACACAGGGACCCTGTACAGTGACCCTTACCCTGAATACACAGGGACCCTGTACAGTGACCCTTACCCTGAATACACAGGGACCCTGTACAGTGACCCTTACCCTGAATACACAGGGACCCTGTACAGTGACCCTTACCCTGAGTACTCAGGGACCCTGTACAGTGAGCCTTACCCTGAATACGCAGGGCCTCGGTACAGTGACCCTTACCCTGAATACACAGGCACCATGTACAGTGACCATTACCCTGAATACACAGGGACACTGTACAGTGACCCTTACCTGAATACACAGGCACCATGTACAGTGACCGTTACCCTGAATACACAGGGACCCTGTACAGTGACCCTCACCCTGAATAAACAGGGACCCTGTACATTGGCCCTTACCCTGAATACACAGGGACCCTGTACAGTAACCCTTATCCTGAATACACAGGGACCCTGTAAATTTACCCTTACCTTGAATACACAGGGACCCTCTACAGTTACCCTTACCCTGAATACACAGGGACCCTGTACAGTAACCATTACCCTGAATACACAGTGAAACTTACCCTGAATGCAGAGGGACCCTGTACACTGACCATTACCCTGAATAAACAGAGACCCTGTACAGTGACCCTCACCCTGAATACACAGGGACCCTGTACAGTGACCCTTATCCTGAATACACAGGGACCCTGTATAGTGACCCTTAACCTGAATACACGGGGACCCTGTATAGTGGCCCTTACCCTGAATACACAGGGACGCTGTACAGTAACCCTTACCTTGAATACACAGGGACCCTGTACAGTGACCCTTACCTTGAATACAGAGGGACCCTGTACATTGATCCTTACCCTGAATACACAGGGACCCTGTACACTGACCCTTACCCTGAATACTCAGTGACCCTGTACAGTGACCCTTACTCTGAATACACAGGGGCCCTGTACAGTGACCCTTAGCCTGAATACACAGGGACTCTGTACAGTGAACCTTACCCTGAATACACAGGGAGCCTGTACAGTTACCCTTACACTGAATACACAGGGACCCTGTACAGTGACCCTTAACCTGAATACAGAGGGACCCTGCACAGTGACCCTTACCCTGAATACACAGGGACCCTGTACAGTGACCCTTAACCTGAATACAGAGGGACCCTGTACAGTGACCCTTAACCTGAATACAGAGGGACCCTGCACAGTGACCCTTAACCTGAATACAGAGGGACCCTGCACAGTGACCCTTACCATGAATACACAGGGACCCTGTATAGTGAACTTTACCCTGAATATACAGGTACCCTGTACACTGATCATTACCCTGAATACACAGGGACACTGTACAGTGACCCGTACCATGAATACGTAGCGACTCTGTACAGTGACCTTTTACCTGAATACACAGGGACCCTGTACAGTAAACCTTACCCTGAATACACAGGGACCCTGTACAGCAACCCTTACCCTGAATACACAGGGACCCTCTACAGTGACCCTTAGCCTGAATACACAGGGACCCTGTACAGTGACCCTTACCCTGAATACACAGGGACTCTGTACAGAGACCCTTACCCTGAATACACAGGCACCCTGTAAAGTGACACTTACCCTGAATACACAGGTCCCCCGTACAGTGAGCCTTACCCTGAATACACAGGGACCCTGTACAGTGACCCTTACCCTGAATACACAGGAACCCTGCACAGTGACCCTTACCCTGAATGCACAGGGACCCTGTACAGTGACCCTTACCCTGAATACAGAGGGACCCTGTACAGTGACTCTTACCCTGAATACACAGGGGCCCTGTACCGTGACCCTTACCCTGAATACATAGGGACCCTGTACAGTGACCTTTAGCCAGAATACACAGGGACCCTCTACATTGACCCTTACCCTGAATACACAGGGACTCTGTACATTGACCCTTACCCTGAATACATAGGGACCCTGTACAGTGACCATTACCCTGAATACATAGGGACCCTGTACAGTGACCATTACCCTGAATACACAGGGACCCTGTACAGTGACCTTACCTGAATACACAGGGACCCTGTACAGTGACCCTTACTCTGAATACACAGGGACCCTATACAGTGACCCTTACCCTGAATACACAGGGACCCTGTACAGTGACCGTTACCCTGTATACACAGGGACCCTGTCTAGTGATCCTTACCCTGAATACACAGGGACCCTGTACAGTGACCTTACCTGAATACAAAGGGACCCTGTACAGTGACCCTTACTCTGAATACACAGGGACCCTGTACAGTGACCCTTACCCTGAATACACAGGGACCCTGTACAGTGACCGTTACCCTGAATACACAGGGACCCTGTCTAGTGATCCTTACCCTGAATATACAGGGACCCTGTACAGTAACCCTTACCCTGAATACACAGGGACCCTGTACAGTGACCATTACCCTGAATACAGAGGGACACTGTACAATGACCCTTACCCTGAATAAACAGGGAACCTGTACAGTGACCCTTACCCTGAATACACAGGGACTCTGTACAGTGACCCTTACCCTGAATATACAGGTACCCTGTACACTGACCCTTACCCTGAATACACAGGGTCTCTGTACAGTGACCCTTACCCTGAATACACAGGGACCCTATACAGTGACCCTTACCCTGAATACACAGGGACTGTACATTAACACTTACCCTGAATACACAGGGTCTCTGTACAGTGACCCTTACCCTGAATACACAGGTACCCTTTACAGTGACCCTTACCCTGAATACACAGGGACACTGTACAGTGATCCTTACCCTCAATACGCAGGGACCCTGTACAGTGACCCTTACCCTGAATACACAGGGACCCTTTACAGTGAACCTGACCCTGAATATACACGGACACTGTACAGTGACCCTTACCCTGAATACACAGGGACCTTGTGCAGTGAACCTTACCGTGAATACACCGGGACCCTGTACAATGACCCTTACCCTGAATACTTAGGGACCCTGTACAGTGACCCTTACCCTGAATACACAGGGACCCTGTACTGTAACCCTTACCCTGAATACACAGGGACCCTGTACAGTGACCCTTACCCTGAATACACAGGGACCCTGTACAGTGACCTTTACCCAGAATACACAGGGACCCTGTATATTGACCCTTATCCTGAATACACAGGGACCCTGTACAGTAACCCTTACCCTGAATAAACAGGGACCCTGTACAGTGACCCACACCCTGAATACACAGGGACACTGTACAGTGACCCTTGCCCTGAATACACAAGGACCCTGTACAGTGACCCTTACCCTGAATGCACAGGGACCCTGTACAGTAACCCTTACCCTGAATACACAAGGACCCTGTACAGTGACCCTTACCCTGAATACACAGGGACCCTGTGCAGTGACCCTTGCCCTGAATACACAAGGACCCTGTACAGTGACCCTTACCCTGAATGCACAGGGACCCTGTACAGTAACCCTTACCCTGAATACACAGGGACCCTGTACAGTAACACTTACCCTGATTGCACAGTGACCCTGTACAGTAACCCTTCCCCTGAACGCACAGGGACCCTTTACAGTGACCCTTACCCTGAATACAGAGGGACCCTGTACAGTGACCCTTACCCTGAACACACAGGGACCCTGTACAGTGACCTTACCTGAATACACAGGGACCCTGTACAGTGACCCTTACCCTGAATACACAGGGACTCTGTAGAGTGACCCTTACCCTGAATACACAGGGATCCTGTACAGTGACCCTTACCCTGAATACACAGGGACCCTGTACAGTGATCCTTACCCTGAATACACAGGGACCCTGTACAGTGACCCTTACCCTGAATACACAGGGACCCTGTACAGTAACCCTTACCCTGAAATCACAGGGACCCTGTACAGTAACCATTACCCTGAATACACAGGGACCCTGTACAGTGACCTTTACCCTGAAAACACAGGGACCCTGTACTGTGACCCTTACCCTGAATCCACAGGGACCCTGTAAAGTTACCCTTACCCTGAATACACAGGGACACTCTACAGTGAACCTTAACCTGAATACAGAGGGACCCTGTACAGTGACCCTTGCCCTGAATAAACAGGGAACCTGTACAGTGACCCTTACCCTGAATACACAGGGACTCTGTACAGTGAGCCTTACCCTGCATATACAGGTACCCTGTACACTGACCCTTACCCTGAATACACAGGGACTCTGTACAGTGACCCTTACCCTGAATACACAGGGACCCTGTACAGTGACCCTTGCCCTGAATACACAGGGACTGTACATTAACACTTACCCTGAATACACAGGTACCCTGTACAGTGACCCTTACCCTGAATACACAGGGACACTGTACAGTGAACCTTACCCTGAATACACAGGGACTCTGTACAGTGACACTTACCCTGAATACACAGGGACCCTATACAGTGACCCTTACCCTGAATACACAGGCACCCTGTACAGTGACACTTACCCTGAATACACAGGTCCCCCGTACAGTGAGCCTTACCCTGAATACACAGGGACCCTGTACAGTGACCCTTACCCTGAATACACAGGGACCCTGTACAGTAACCCTTACCCTGAAAACTCAGGGACCCTGTACAGTAAACCTTACCCTGAATATACAGGGACGCTGTATACACAGGGATCCTGCACTGTGACCCTTACCCTGAATGCACAGGGACCCTGTAATGTGAACCTTAACCTGAATACAGAGGGACCCTGTACAGTGACCCTTACCCTGAATAAACAGGGAACCTTCTACAGTGACCCTTACCCTGAATACACAGGCACCCTGTACAGTAACGCTTACACTGAATACACAGGTCCCCCGTACAGTGAGCCTTACCCTGAATACACAGGGACCCTGTACAGTGACCCTTACCCTGATTACGCAGGGACCCTGTACAGTGACCCTTACCCAGAATACACAGGGACCCTTTACAGTGACCCTTACCCTGAAAATACACGGACACTGTACAGTGACCCTTACCCTGAATACACAGGGACCTTGTGCAGTGACCCTTACCGTGAATACACCGGGACCCTGTAAAGTGAACCTTACCCTGAATACACAGGGACCCTGTACAGTTACCCTTACCCTGAATACACAGGGACACTGTACAGTGACCCTTAACCTGAATACAGAGGGACCCTTTACAGTGACCCTTACCCTGAATAAACAGGGAACCTGTACAGTGACCCTTACCCTGAACACACAGGGACCCTTTACAGTGACCCTTACCCTGAATATACACGGACACTGTACAGTGACCCTTACCCTGAATACACAGGGACCTTGTGCAGTGACCCTTACCGTGAATACACCGGGACCCTGTACAGTGACCTTTACCCAGAATACACAGGGACCCTGTAAAGTGACCCTTATCCTGAATACACAGGGACCCTGTACAGTAACCCTTACCATGAATACAAAGGGACCCTGTACAGTGACCCACACCCTGAATGCACAGGGACCCTGTACAGTGAACCTTGCCCTGAATACACAAGGACCCTGTACAGTGACCCTTACCCTGAATGCACAGGGACCCTGTACAGCAACCCTTACCCTGAATACACATGGACCCTGTACAGTGACCCTTACCCTGAATACACAGGGACCCTGAGCAGTGACCCTTGCCCTGAATACACAAGGACCCTGTACAGAGACCCTTACCCTGAATGCACAGGGACCCTGTACAGTAACCCTTACCCTGAATACACAGGGACGCTGTACAGTAACACTTACCCTGATTGCACAGTGACCATGTACAGTAACCCTTCCCCTGAATGCACAGGGACCCTGTACAGTGACCCTCACCCTGAATACAGAGGGACCCTGTACATTAACACTTACCCAGATTGCACAGTGACCCTGTACAGTAACCCTTCCCCTGAATGCACAGGGACCCTGTACAGTGACCCTCACCCTGAATACAGAGGGACCCTGTAGAGTGACCCTTACCCTGAACACACAGGGACCCTGCACAGTGACCTTACCTGAATACACAGGGACCCTGTACAGTGACCCTTACCCTGAATACACAGGGACCCTGTAAAGTGAACCTTACCCTGAATACACAGGGACCCTGTACATTTACCCTTACCCTGAATACACAGGGACACTGTACAGTGACCCTTAACCTGAATACAGAGGGACCCTGTACAGTGACCCTTACCCTGAATAAACAGGGAACCTGTACAGTGACCCTTACCCTGAATACACAGGGACTCTGTACAGTGACCCTTACCCTGAATACACAGGGACCCTGTACAGTGACCCTTACCCTGAATACACAGGGACTGTACATTAACACTTACCCTGAATACATAGGTACCCTGTACAGTGACCCTTACCCTGAATACACAGGGACACTGTACAGTGAACCTTACCCTGAATACACATGGACTCTGTACAGTGACACTTACCCTGAATACACAGGGACCCTGTACAGAGACCCTTACCCTGAATACACAGGCACCCTGTACAGTGACACTTACCCTGAATACACAGGTCCCCCGTACAGTGAGCCTTACCCTGAATACACAGGGACCCTGTACAGTGACCCTTACCCTGAATACACAGGGACCCTGCACATTGATCCTTACCCTGAATACACAGGCACCCTGTACAGTAACCCTTACCCTGAATACACAGGGACCCTGTACATTAACCCTTACCCTGAAAACTCAGGGACCCTGTACAGTAAACCTTACCTTGAATATACAGGGACCCTGTATACACAGGGACCCTGTGCTGTGACCCTCACCCTGAATGCACAGGGACCCTGTAATGTGAACCTTACCCTGAATACACAGGGACCCTGTACAGTTACCCTTACCCTGAATACACAGGGACCCTGTACAGTGACCCTTAACCTGAATACAGAGGGACCCTGTACAGTGACCCTTACCCTGAATACACAGGCACCCTGTACAGTGACACTTACCCGGAATACACAGGTCCCCCGTACAGTGAGCCTTACCCTGAATACGCAGGGACCCTGTACAGTGACCCTTACCCTGAATACACAGGGACCCTTTACAGTGACCCTTACCCTGAATATACACGGACACTGTACAGTGACCCTTACCCTGAATACACAGGGACCTTGTGCAGTGACCCCTACCGTGAATACACCGGGACCCTGTACAGTGACCCTTACCCTGAATACTTAGGGACCCTGTACAGTGACCCTTACCCTGAATACACAGGGACCCTGTACTGTAACTTTACCCTGAATACACAGGGTCCCTGTACATTAACTCTTACCCTGAATACACAGGGACCCTGTTTAGTAACCCTTACCCTGAATACACAGGGACCCTGTACAGTGACCCTTACCCTGAATATACAGGGACCCTGTACTGTGACCTTTACCCAGAATACACAGGGACCCTGTATAGTGACCCTTATCCTGAATACACAGGGACCCTGTACAGTAACCCTTACCCTGAATACACAGGGACCCTGTACAGTGACCCTTACCCTGAATACACATGTACCCTGTACAGTGACCCTTACCCTGAATGCACAGGGACCCTGTACAGTAACCCTTACCCTGAATACACAAGGACCCTGTACCGTGACCCTTACCCTGAATACACAGGGACCCTGTGCAGTGACCCATGCCCTGAATACACAAGGATCCTGTACAGTGACCCTTACCCTGAATGCACAGGGGCCCTGTACAGTAACCCTTACCCTGAATACACAGGGACCCTGTACAGTAACACTTACCCTGATTGCACAGTGACCCTGCACAGTAACCCTTCCCCTGAATGCACAGGGACCCTGTACATTAACCCTTACCCTGAATAAACAGGGACCCTGTACAGTGAACCACACCCTGAATACACAGGGACCCTGTACAGTGACCCTTGCCCTGAATACACAAGGACCCTGTACAGTGACCCTTACCCTGAACGCACAGGGACCCTGTACAGTGACCTTACCTGAATACACAGGGACCCTGTACAGTGATCCTTTCCCTGAATACACAGGGACTCTGTAGAGTGACCCTTACCCTGAATACACAGGGACCCTGTACAGTGACCCTTACCCTGAATACACAGGGACCCTGTACAGTGATCCTTACCCTGAATACACAGGGACCCTGTACAGTGACCCTTACCCTGAATACACAGGGACCCTGTACAGTAACCCTTACCCTGAAAACACAGGGACCCTTTACAGTAAACCTTACCCTGAATACACAGGGACCCTGTACAGTGACCCTTACCCTGAATATACAGGGACCCTCTACTGTGACCCTTACCCTGAATCCACAGGGACCCTGTAATGTGAACTTTACCCTGAATACACAGGGGCACTGTACAGTGAACCTTACCCTGAATACACAGGGACCCTGTACAGTGACACTTACCCTGAATACACAGGGACCCTGTACAGAGACCCTTACCCTGAATACACAGGGACCCTGTACAGTGACCCTTACCCTGAATACACAGGCACCCTGTACAGTGACACTTACCCTGAATACACAGGTCCCCCGTACAGTGATCCTTACCCTGAATACACAGGGTCCCTGTACTGTGACCCTTACCCTGAATGCACAGGGACCCTGTAATGTGAACCTTACCCTGAATACACAGCGACCCTGTACAGTTACCCTTACCCTGAATACACAGGGACCCTGTACAGTGACCCTTAACCTGAATACAGAGGGACCCTGTACAGTGACCCTTACCCTGAATAAACAGGGAACCTTTACAGTGACCCTTACCCTGAATACACAGGCACCCTGTACAGTGACACTTACCCTGAATACACAGGTCCCCCGTACAGTGAACCTTACCCTGAATACACAGGGACCCTGTACAGTGACCCTTACCCTGAATACACAGCGACCCTGTACATTGACCCATACCCTGAATACACAGGGACTCTGTACAGTGACCCTTACCCTGAATACACAGGGACCCTGTTCAGTGACCTTTACCCAGAATACACAGGGAACCTCTACATTGACCCTTACCCTGAATACACAGGGACCCTGTACAGTGACCCTTACCCTGAATACACAGGGACTCTGTACAGTGAACCTTACCCTGAATGCATAGGGACCCTGTACAGTGACCCTTACCCTGAATACACAGGAACCCTGTACAGTGAGCTTCACTCTGAATACACAGGGACCCTGTACAGTGACCCTTACCCTGAATACATAGGGACCCTGTACAGTGACCCTTAGCCTGAATACATAGGGACCCTGTACAGTAACCCTTACACTGAATACACAGGGACCGTGTGCAGTGACTCTTACTCTGAATACACAGGGACTCTCTACAGTGACCTTTTCCCTAAATATACAGGGACCCTGTGCAGTGACCATTACCCTGAATACACAGAGACTCTGTACAGTGACTCTTACCCTGAATACACAGGGACCCTGTACAGTAACCCTTACCCTGAATACACAGGGACCCTGTACAGTGAACCTTTACCCTGAATACACAGAGACTCTGTACAGTTACCCTTACGCTGAATACACAGGGTCCCTGTACAGTGACCCTTATCCTGAATACATAGGGATCCTGTACAGTGACCCATACCCTGAATGCACAGGGACCCTGTACAATGACCCATATCCTGTATACACAGGGACTCTGTACAGTGACCTTTTCCCTGAATACACAGGGACCTGTACAATGACCCTTACCCTGAATACACAGAGACGATGTACAGGGACCCTTACCCTTAATACACAGGGATCCTGTACAGCGACCCGTACCCTGAATACACAGGGACCCTGTACAGTGACCCTTACCCTTAATACACAGAGACGATGTACAGTGACCCTTACCCTGAATACGCAGGGACACTGTACAGTGACCCTTACCCTGAATACACAGGGATCCTGTACAGCGACCCTTACCCTGAATACACAGGGACTCTGTACAGTGACCCTTACCCTGAATTCACAGGGACCCTGTACAGTGACCCTTACCGTGAATACATAGGGACCCTGTACAGTGACCCTTACCCTGAATACCGTGGGAATCTATACACTGATCCTTACCCTGAATACACAGGGACCCTGTACAGTGATCCTTACCCTGTATACAGAAGCGGCCCTGTACAGTGATCCTTACCCTGAATACACAGGATCCCTGTACAGTGACCCTTACCCTGAATACACAGGGACCCTGTACAGTGACCCTTACCCTGAATACACAGGGACCCTGTACAGTGGCCCTTACCCTGAATACACAGGGACCTTGTACAGTGACCCTTTCCCTAAATACACAGGGACCCTGTACAGTAACCTTACCCTGAATACACAGGGACCCTGTACAGTGACCCTTACCCTGAATACACAGGGACCCCGTACAGTGACCCTTACCCTAAATACACAGGGACCCTGCACAGTGACCCTTACCCTGAATACACAGAGACGATGTACAGTGAACCTTACCCTGAATACACAGGGACCTTGTACAGTGACCCTTACCCTGAACACACAGGGACCCTGTACAGTGACTCTTACCCTGAATACACAGGGACCCTGTACAGTGACCCTTACCCTGAATACGCAGGGACCCTGCACAGTGACCCTTATCCTGAATACACAGGGACCTTGTGCAGTGACCCTTACCCTGAACACACAGGGACCCTGTACAGTGACCCTTACCCTGAACACACAGGGACCCTGTACAGTGACTCTTACCCTGAATACACAGGGACCCTGTACAGTGACCCTCACCCTGAATACACAGGGACCCTGCACAGTGGCCCTTACCCTGAATACACAGGGACCCTGTACAGTGACCCTTTCCCTGAATACACAGGGACCCTGTACAGTGACCCTTACCCTGAATATACAGGGACCCTGTACAGTGACCCTTACATTGAACACACAGGGACCCTGTACAGTGACCCTTACCCTGAATACACAGGGATCCTGTACAGTGACACTTACCCTGAATACACAGGAACCCTGTACCTTGACCTTTACCCTGAATATACAGGTGGTGTTTATCCTGTGGTATGGGAGTGTTTACCATCAGGTGAGGGAATTGTAATATGTGGCGAGGGCTGTTTACCATGCATTGAGGATGTACTTACCATCGTGGTAAGGATGTACTTGTAGTATGCTGAGGTCATTCCCAATTCAGCAGCCTGTAATGGAAACCAATAGTCATGTGATCTGATAGCTACCAGGGGCCTCGGATAACATCTTGTCCGAAAGACGGCATGTCCGACTGTGCCACGCTCCCTCAGCATTGCACTTTTGAGTGTCAGTCTGGGTTATGGGGTTCGCGTTTCTGGGGTGATACTTGAACCCACGACCTTCTAACTGAAGGTGATTTGGCAGCAGCTGAGCCACGGCTAGCGCAAAGCACAAAGAGGTCAGTGAATCCAGCAGCAGCCTTTACAGGCCGGCAATAATCAAATGGCAAACCAGCGCAGGCCATTGAAGAGTTGGTTTTCACCTCCCGCCCCTACACCTGGCTTCACCTCACGCTTTACTGATCTGGACGAGGGAACTAGATGTAATATCTCCAAGTTTGCAGATGACACAAAGCTGGGTGGGCGTGTGTGCTGTGAGGAGGATGCCGAGAAACTCCAGGATGATTTGGACAGGTTGGGTGATTGGGCAGAAGCATGGCAGATGCAATATAACGTGGATAAATACGAGGTTATCCACTTTGAAACTTATAAAATTCTGACAGGACTGGACAGACTAGATGCAGGAAGGATGTTCCCGATGGTCGGGGAGTCCAGGACCAGGGGTCACAGTCTAAGGATAAGGGGTAAGCCATTTAGGACAGAAATGAGGAGGAATTTCTTCACCCAGAGAGTGGTGAACCTGTGGAATTCTCTACCACAGAAGGCAGTAGAGGCCAATTCATTAAATATATTCAAGAAGGAGTTGGATATATTTCTTAAGGCTAAAGCGATCAAGGGGTATGGGGAGAAAGCAGGGACAGGGTACTGAATTTGGATGATCAGCCATGATCACATTGAATGGCGGAGCAGGCTCGAGGGGCCGAATGGCCTACTCCTGCTCTTACCTTCTATGTTTCTATGTTTCTGAATGAAAGGGGTTCCAACTGTTGCAAGGACAGGTTCATGTCACACCCCTCTCTGCAACGTAGGCTACATCTCCCCCCACCCTCCCCTTGAGGGTTGCCCTCTCGTACTCCTCGACCCCCCCCCCCCCCCACCACCGAGGCAGGTCCCAACTGCATCCCTTCCCTGTAACAGAAGCCCCCAGAAAGCCTAGGGCCCTCACTTGACCTTTTTCAGAATGAGATAAGACACAGAAGCATTGGCGTCGATGATGATGGTGGAGATCTTGTCATCACGGATTTCTTTCAGCAGCGGCGTGGGGTCATTGGAATGGTCCAGCATTCGTATCGAGAGCGATTCCTTCGAAATCAGGAACTGCCGCACTAGCTCCTCCAGGCGAAGGAGGCCTGCAGAGGAGAGGCAAGAGGGAGCGAGACAACAACAAAAAATGGAGTTAGACTTCCAGTCACGGAGCTGAGATACCATAACAGAGATAGGGAGGAGCGAGGTCATGGAGGGATTTGAAAACAAGGATCTCAGCACTGTCTATAGAGAGCAACACTGGGTAGAGAGAAACTATTTCCTTTGATGGGAGAATCCAGAGTAAGGAGCATAATCTTAAAATTAGAGCTAGGCCTTGTAAGGCCAACTAAATATTGGGAAGACTGAAGCTATTGTCTTCGGTCCCCGCCACAACACTCCGTTCCCTAGCCACCAACTCCATCCCTCTCCCTGGCAGCTGTCTGAGGCTGTACCAGACTGTTTGCAACCTTGGTGTCATATTTGACTCTGAGATGAGCTTCCGACCACATATCACTAAGGCCACCCATTTCCACCTCCGTAACAACGCCCGACTCCGCCCCTGCCTCAGCTCATCTGCTGCTGAAACCCTCATCCATGCCTTTGTTGCCTCCAGACTTGACTATTCCAACGCACTCCTGGCCGGCCTCCCACATTCCACTCTCCGTAAAGTTGAGGTCATCCAAAACTCTGCTGCCCTTGTCCTAACCTGCACCAAGTCCCGTTCACCCATCACTCCGGTTCTCACTGAGCTACATTGGCTCCCGGTTAAGCAGCGCCTCGATTTCAAAATTCTCATCCTTGTTTTCAAATCCCTCCATGGCCTCGCTCCTCCCTATCACTGTAATCTCCTCCAGCCCCACAACCCCCCGAGATACCTGCGCTCCTCCAATTCTGGTGTCTTGAGCATCCCCGATTCTAATCGCTCCACCAATGGCGGCCGTGCCTTCAGCTGCCAAGGCTCTAAGTTCTCGAATTCTCTCCCTAAATCTCTCCGCCTCTCTACCTCTCTCTTTCCTCCTTTAAGACGCTCCTTAAAACCTACCTCTTTGACCAAGCTTTTGGTCACCTGCCCTAATATCTCCTTACGTGACTCAGTGTCAAATTTTGATTGATAACGCTCCTGTGAAGCGCCTTGGTACATTTTACGACAATAAAGGCGCTATATAAATACAAGTTGTTTTTGTTGTTGCGATGTCAGAAAGGGGAGTGGAAATCTGGAACTCTCTCCCCAAAATGCTGTTGAGGCTGGGGGTCAATTGACAATTTCAAAACTGAGATTGAGAGAATTTTGTTGGGTAAAGGTATTAAGGGATACAGAACCAAGGCGAATAGATGGATTTAAGATACAGATCAGCCATGATCTAATTTATTGGTGGAACAGGCTCGAGGGGATGAATGGTCTCCTCCTGTTCCTATATTCCTATGGTGATTGATACCAAACCAGTGGTGGACCAGATACACTCATACTTCTGCTCCTTGGAATGAAGGGAGCGAAGGGGCCATACTGGAGAGACAACTGAGATGGGAGAGAGTGAGGGGACAAGGCTGGAAGTGAGGGAATGTTTAGGCAAATCGATAGCGGCAGAAGTATTGGGGCCAATGGAGGGCCAAAGACTTGGCAGTTGGGAGTTTGAAAGTGCCGTTGTAAGTGACTCGAGGGAGAGTTTATTCTAGGGGTGGACACAGAAGGGTGTGGGATTGGAAGAGGGTGAGGGTAATGAGGGATACAAGGGAATGATCAGAGATGGACTTATCTGTGCTCAAGACTGTTAGATCCGTGGTTCAGTGGATAAAGAATTACACGGATGCTGTATATAACAAACAACAGGTCTTTACTGGAGGAGGGTCATCTCTAGACTGGAGTACAGAGGCATGCGCACAGCTTATATACCGGTGTGGTTACTGCCAGTACTACAGTATACAGGAGCTGTAAAAAGTAGTTCTGACTTAAAGCACATACACTACAAAGACCACAAGAGTAGAGAGGCCATGGGAGATGGCAAGGTCAAGAGGGTGGCAGTGAATATGGGTCAGGGAGTTTTTAGGAGGGAGAGGTTTAGGAAGCACGGGAGGGCAGTGAGCTCAGAGGAGAGAGGGCAAGGGTTGCTGGGGAAATCACCGAGGTTGAGAACTCGTGGGAGAGGGGATGAGGGAGACTGGGAGGAGTTTGGTTTTAGTGGGGGCAGGCTGTTGAGTGATTACAGAGAGTGAGCATCGATTTGTGTCCTTACATTCAGCCTTGGCACAGACGAGGCTGGTGGAGGGGCAGCTGGAGAACTTCAGGATACTGCTCACCGCCAGGCTGATGTCTTCATTACTGGGGTACAGGCTGATGGAAGCAAATCTCAAGTACTGTAATTTCGGGGTCTCTTCGGGACCAACCTTAATGTGGGGAATCTACAGAAAGAGAGTTTAGAGAAAGTTCAGATCCCTCACCCTGGCAGTCACCCTCAACTCATCCCAAACCCTCACCCTCACCCTCAACCCTCAACCCATCCCAAAACCCGCACCCTCAACTCATCCCAAACCTCAACCCTCACCCTCACCCTCACCCTCAACCCATCCCAAACCCTCAACCCTCAACCCATCCCAAACCCTCAACCCTCAACCCATCCCAAACCCTCAACCTCACCCTCAACCCTCAACCCATCCCAAATCCACACCCTCAACTCATCCCAACCCATGCCCTCACCCTCACCCTCATCCTCAATCCATCCCAAATCCTCACCCTCACCCTCAACCCATCCCAAACCCTCAACCCTAAACCTATCCCAAACCCTCACCCTCACCCTCACCCTCAATCTATCCCAAATCCTCACCCTGACCTTCACCCTCAAACCATCCCAAACCCTCGTCTACACCCTCAACCCATTCCAAACCCTCACCCTCAACCCATTCCAAACCCGCTCACTCAACTATTCCCAACCTATACCTTCACCCTCACCTTCACCCTCAACCAATCCCAAACCCTCACCCTTACCCTCAACTCATCCCAAACCCTCACCCTCACCCTCAATCCATCCCAAACCCTCACCCTCACCCTCAACTCATCCCAAACCCTCACCCTCAACCCATCCTAAACCCTCACCCTCAACCCACCCCAAACCCTCACCCTCAACTCATCCCAAATACTCACCCTCAACCCATCCTAAACCCTCACCCTCACCCATCCTAAACCCTCACCCTCAACTCGTCCCAAATACTCACCCTCAACCCATCCTAAACCCTCACCCTCAACCCACCCCAAACCCTCACACTCAACCCATCCCAAACCCACACCCTCACCCTCAATCCATCCCAAACCCTCACCCTCACCCTCATCCTCAATCAATCTAAATCCTCACCCTCACCCTCAACCCTCAACCTATCCCAAACCCTCACACTCACCCTCAATCTATCCCAAATCCTCACCCTGACCTTCATCCTCAATCCATCCCAAACCCTCACCCTCAACCCATTCCAAACCCGCACACTCAACTATTCCCAACCTATACCTTCACCCTCACCTTCACCCTCAACCCATCCCAAACCCTCACCCTCACCCTCAACTCATCCCAAACCCACACCCTCACCCTCAACCCATCCCAAACCCTCACCCTCACCCTCAACTCATCCCAAACCCACACCCTCACCCTCAACCCATCCCAAACCCTCACCCTCACCCTCAACTCATCCCAAACCCACACCCTCACCCTCAACTCATCCCAAACCCACACCCTCACCCTCAACCCATCCCAAACCCTCACCGTCACTCTCAATTCATTCCAAACCCGCACCCTCACCCTCAATTCATCCCAAACCCTCACCCTCACTCTCAACTCATCCCAAACCCACACCCTCACCCTCAATCCATCCCAAACGCTCACCCTCAACCCATCCCAAACCAACATGCTCAATCCATCCCAAACCCTCGCCCTCACCCTCAACCCAACCCAAACCCTCACCCTCACCCTCACCCTCAACTCATCCCAAACCCACACCCTCATCCTCAACCCATCCCAAACCCTCACCCTGAACCAATCCCAAACCCTCACCCTCACCCTCAACTCATCCCAAACCCTCACCCTGAACCAATCCCAAACCCTCACCCTCACCCTCAACTCATCCCAAATCCTCACCCTGAACCAATCCCAAACCCTCACCCTCAACCTAAACCCATCGCAAACCCGTATCCTCAACCCATCCTAAACCCTCACCCTCAACCCATCCTAAACCCTCACCCTCAACTCATCCCAAATACTCACCCTCAACCCATCCTAAACCCTCACCCTCAACCCATCCTAAACCCTCACCCTCAGACTCAACCCATCCTAAACACTCATCCTCAACTCATCCCAAACCCTCACCCTCACCCTAAGCCCACCCCAAACCCGCACCCTCAACCAATCCCAAACCCTCACCCTCAACCCATTCCAAACCCTCACCCTCAACCCATCCTAAACCCTCACCCTCTACCCATCCCAAACCCTCACCCTCAACCAATCCCAAACCCTCACCCTCAACTCATCCCAAACCCTCACTATCACCCTCAATCCAACCCATACCCTCACCCTCACCTTCACCCTCAACCCATCCCAAACCCACACCCTCACCCTCAACCCATCCCAAACCCTCACCCTCACCCTCACCAGCAACCTATCCCAAACCCTCACCCTCAACACATGCCAAACGCTCACCCACACCCTCAACACATCCCAAACCCACACCCTCACCCTGAAACCATCACAAACACTCGGCCTCACCCTCAACCCATCCCAAACCATCACCCTCAACCAATCCCAAACCCGCGCCCTCACCCTTAACTCATCCCAAATCCTCACCCTCACCCTCAACTCATCCCAAATCCTCACCCTCACCCTAGGCCCATCCCAAACCCTCACCCTCACCCTCAACTCATCCCAAATCCACACCCTCACCCTCAACCCATCCCAAACCCTCACCCTCAACCCATCCTAAACCCTCACCCTCAACCCATCCTAAACCCTCACCCTCAACTCATCCCAAACCCTCACCCTCACCCTAAGCCCATCCCAAACCCGCACCCTCAACCCATCCTAAACCCTCATCCTCTACCCATCCCAAACCCTCACCCTCAAACCATCCCAAACCCTCACCCTCAACCCATCCCAAACCCTCACCCTCAACCCATCCCAAACCCTCACCCTCAACCCATCCCAAACCCACACCCTCACCCTCAACCCATCCCAAACCGAAACCCTCACCCTCAATGGGGTTGGCTGGTGTGTGGTGGGGAGGGGTGGTGTGGGGTGGGGTGGAGTGTTTTGGGATGGTTTGAGGTTGGGTGGATAGGACTGGGATAGTTTGGGGTTGGGCGGAGCGGGGTTGGATGAGTTGGAGTGGGAATTTGTTAGTAGGGTGCGATGGGTTAGTATGAGGTGGGGTAGGGTGGTATGGGATGGGCTAGATTGGGAAGTGGTGAGGTAGACTGGGATGGGGTGGAATGGGGTGGGATAGTGTAGGGTGGGTGGAATGGGGTTGGTGCATTGGGGTGGGATGAGGTGGGATGTGGTGGAGTGAGGTGGGTAGGGTGGGATGGAATGGGATGGGCTGTGTTGGGCTGGGATGGGGTGGGATGGGTTGGGATGGGATAGGGTGGGCTGGGTTAGGCTGAGGTGGGATGGGTTGGGATGGGGTGGGGATGGAATGGGGTGGGATATGGTAGGATGGGTGCAATGTAGTGGGGTGCATTGGGATGGGATGCGGTGGGGATGTGTTGGAGTTTGTTGGGTGTGTTGCGGTGGATTTGGTTGTAATGGGATGGGGATGCAGTGGATTGTGCTGGGATGGGATGTGGTGGGGGTGTATTGGGGTGTATTGGGATGGGATGGTGTGCATTGTGTTGGGATGGAATGGGTTGGGGATGTGGTGGGGCGTGTTGGGGTGTGTTGTGGTGGGGATGGGGTGGGGATGTGTTGGGGTGTGTTGGAGTGGGGATGTGGTGGGGTGCGTTGGGATGGGATGGGGTGGGGATGTGGTGGGGATGTGTTGGGGTGGATTTTGCTGGGGTGTGTTGGGTATGTTAGGGTGTGTTGTGGTGTGTTGTGGTGTGTTGGGGTGTGGTGGGGCATGTTGTAGTGTGTTGGGATGTGTTTGGGCGTGCTGGGGTGTGCTGGGGTGGGATGGGATAGGGTGGATTGGGTTGGGATAGCTTGGGGTGTGGCTGTGGTGAGGTCAGCTGGGTTGGGATGGGATGTGGTGGGGGTGTGTTGAGGTGTGTTGGTATGTGGTGGGATGTGTTGGGATGTGGTGAGGTGTGTTGGTGTGTGTTGGGATGTGGTGGGGTGTGTTGGGGTGTGGTGGGGTGGGGTGTGTTTGGGTTTGTTGGGGTGGCATGTGTTGGGGTGTGTTGGGATGTGGTGGGGTGTGTTGGGATGTGGTGTGGTGTGTTGGGATGTGGTGGGGTGTGTTGCGGTGTGTTGGGATGTGGTGGGATGTGTTGGGATGTGTTGGGGTGTGTTTGGGTGTGTTGGGATGTGGTGGGATGTGTTAGGGTTTGTTGGAATGTGGTGGGGTCTGTTGGGATGTGTTGGGGTGTGTTGGGATGGGGTGATTTGATTGGGATGGGGTGGGATGTGTTGCGGTGTATTGGGATGTGTTGGGATGGGGTGGATTCGATTGGGATGGGATGGGGTGGGGTGTGTTGGGATGTGTTGGGGTTTATTGGGGTGTGTTGGGATGGGGTGGATTGGATTGGGATGGGATGTGTTGGGGTGTGTTGGGATGTGCTGGGATGTGTTGGGGTGTGTTGGGGTGCGTTCGCATGTGTTGGGGTGTGTTGGGATGTGGTGGGGTGTGTTGGGGTGTGTTGTGGTGGTGATGGGGTGGGGATGTAGTGGGGAGGTGTTGGGATGGGATGGGGTGGGGATGTGGTGGGGTGTGTCAGGATGGGATGGTGTGGGGATGTGTTGGGGTGGATGTGTTGGGTTGTGTTGGTGTGTCTTGAGGTGTGTTGGGGTGTGTTGGGATGTGCTGGGATGTGTTGGGATGTCATGGGTTGTGGGGGGATGTGTTGGGGTGTGCTAGTGTGTGTCGGGGTGTGTTGGGGTGTGTTGGGGTGTGTTGGGATGTGTTGGTTTGTGTTGGGGTGTGTTGCAGTATGTTGGGTTGTTTTGGCGTGTGTTGGAATGTGTTGCGATCTGTTGGGCAGTGTTGGGGTGTGTTGGGGTTTGTTGGAGTGTGTTGGGATGTGTTGGGGTGTGTTGGGTGTGTTTGGGTGTGTTGAGGTGTGGTGGAATGTGTTGGGTTGTGTTGGGATGTGTTGGGGTTTGTTGGGATGTGTTGGGGTGTGTTGGGGTGTGTTGGAGTGTGTTGGGGTGTGTTGGGTGATTTGGGGTGTGTTGGGATGTGTTGGGGTGTGTTGTGATGTGTTGGGGTGAGTTGGGGTGTGTTGCGGTGTGTTGGGAAGTGTTGGGGTGTGCTCGGATGTGTTCGGGTGTGCTGGGATGTATTGGGGTCTGTTGGGGTGTGTTGGGATGTGTTGGGGTGTGTTGGGGCGTGTGGGGATGTGTTGGGGTGTGTTGTGATGTGTTGGGGTGAGTTCGGGTGTGTTGGGGTGTGTTGGGATGTGTTGGGATGTGGTGGGGTGTGTTGGGATGTGGTGTGGTGTGTTGGGGTGTGGTGGGGTGTGTTGCGGTGTGTTGGGATGTGGTGGGATGTGTTGGGGTGTGTTTGGGCGTGTTGGGATGTGGTGTGATGTGTTAGGGTTTGTTGGAATGTGGTGGGGTGTGTTGGGATGTGTTGGGGTGTGTTGGGATGTGTTGGGATGGGGTGATTTGATTGGGATGGGGTGGGATGTGTTGGGGTGTATTGGGATGTGTTGGGATGGGGTGGATTGGATTGGGATGGGATGGTGTGGGGTGTGTTGGGATGTGTTGGTGTGTATTGGGGTGTGTTGGGATGGGGTGGATTGGATTGGGATGGGATGCATTGGGGTGTGTTGGGATGTGTTGGGATGGGGTGATTTGATTGGGATGGGGTGGGATGTGTTGGGGTGTATTGGGATGTGTTGGGATGGGGTGGATTGGATTGGGATGGGATGGGGTGGGGTGTGTTGGGATGTGTTGGGGTTTATTGGGGTGTGTTGGGATGGGGTGGATTGGATTGGGATGGGATGTGTTGGGGTGTGTTGGGATGTGTTGGGATGTGTTGGCGTGTGTTGGGGTGCATTCGCATGTGTTGGGGTGTGTTGGGATGTGGTGGGGTGTGTTGGGGTGTGTTGTGGTGGGGTTGGGGTGGGGATGTAGTGGGGAGGTGTTGGGATGGGATGGGGTGGGGATGTGGTGGGGTGTGTCAGGATGGGATGGTGTGGGGATGTGTTGGGGTGGATGTGTTGGGGTGTGTTGGTGTGTCTTGAGGTGTGGAGGGGTGTGTTGGGATGTGTTGGGATGTGTTGGGATGTGATGGGCTGTGGTGGGATGTGTTGGGGTTTGTTGGGATGTGTTGGGGTGTTGGAGTGTGCTGGGGCGTGTTGGGTGTGTTGGGGTGTGTTGGGATGTGTTGGGGTGTGTTGGGATGTGTTGGGGTGAGTTGGGGTGTGCTGGGGTGTGTTGGGGTGTGTTGGGGTGTGTTGGCGTGTGTTGGTGTGTGTCGGGATGCGTTGGGGTGTGTTGGGGTGTGCTGGGATGTGTTGGTTTGTGTTGGGGTGTGTTGGGGTGTGTTGGAGTATGTTGGGGTGTTTTGGCGTGTGTTGGAATGTGTTGCGATGTGTTGGGCAGTGTTGGGGTGTGTTGGGGTTTGTTGGAGTGTGTTGGAATGTGTTGGGGTGTGTTCGGTGTGTTTGGGTGTGTTGAGGTGTGGTGGAATGTGTTGGGTTGTGTTGGGATGTGTTGGGGTTTGTTGGGATGTGTTGGGGTGTGTTGGGGTGTGTTGGAGTGTGTTGGGATGTGTTGGGTGTGTTGGGGTGTGTTGGGATGTGTTGGGGTGTGTTGTGATGTGTTGGGAAGTGTTGGGGTGTGCTGGGATGTGTTGGGGTGTGCTGGGATGTGCTGGGGTCTGTTGGGGTCTGTTGGGATGTGTTGGGGTGTGTTGGTGTGTGTGGGGATGTGTTGGGGTGTGTTGTGATGTGTTGGGGTGAGTTCGGGTGTGTTGGGGTGTGTTGGGATGTGTTGGGATGTGGTGGGATGTGTTGGGATGTGCTGTTGTGTGTTGGGATGTGGTGGGGTGCGTTGCGGTGTGTTGGGATGTGGTGGGATGTGTTGGGATGTGTTGGGGTGTGTTTGGGTGTGTTGGGATGTGGTGTGATGTGTTAGGGATTGTTGGAATGTGGTGGGGTGTGTTGGGATGTGTTGGGATGGGGTGATTTAATTGGGATGGGGTGGGATGTGTTGGGGTGTATTGGGATGTGTTGGGATGGGGTGGATTGGATTGGATGGGATGGGGTGGGGTGTATTGGGGTGTGTTGGGGTGTATTGGGGTGTGTTGGGATGGGGTGGATTGGATTGGGATGGGATGCGTTGGGTTGTGTTGGGATGTGTTGTGGTGGGGATGGGGTGAGGATGTAGTGGGGAGGTGTTGGGATGGGATGGGGTGGGGATGTGGTGGGGTGTGTCAGGATGGGGTGGTATGGGGATGTGTTGGGGTGGACGTGTTGGGGTGTGTTGGTGTGTGTTGAGGTGTGGTGGGGTGTGTTGGGATGTGTTGGGATGTGTTGGGATGTGATGGGTTGTGGTGGGATGTGTTGGGGTGTGCTGGCGAGTGTTGGGGTGTGTTGGGGTGTGCTGGCGTGTGTTGGTGTGTGTTGGGATGTGTTGGGGTGTGTTGGGGTGTGTTGGGATGTGTTGCTTTGTGTTGGGGTGTGTTGGGGTGTGTTGGAGTATGTTGGGGTGTTTTGGCGTGTGTTGGAATGTGTTGCGATGAGTTGGGCAGTGTTGGGGTGTGTTAGGGTTTGTTGGAGTGTGTTGGGATGTGTTGGGGTGTGTTGGGTGTGTTTGGGTGTGTTGAGTTGTGGTGGAATGTGTTGGGTTGTGTTGGGATGTGTTGCGGTTTGTTCGGATGTGTTGGGGTGTGTTGGGGTGTGTTGGAGTGTGTTGGGGTGTGTTGGGAAGTGTTGGGGTGTGCTGGGATGTGTTGTGGTTTGCTGGGATGTGTTGGGGCCTGTTGGGGTGTGTTGGGGTGTGTTGGGGTGTGTGGGGATGTGTTGGTGTGTGTTGTGATGTGTTGGCATGAGTTCGGGTGTGTTGGGGTGTGTTGGGATGTGTTGCGGTGTGTTGGGATCAGTTAGGGTCTATTGGGATGTGTTGGGATGTGTTGGGGTATGTTGGGATGTGCTGGTGTGTGTTGGGATGTGTTGGGGTGTGTTAGAGTTTGTTGGGGTGTGTTGCGATGTGTTGGGGTGTGTTGGGGTGTGTTGGGTGGTGTTGGGTTGTGTTGGGATGTTTTGGGGTGTGTTGGGATGTGTTGGGATGTGTTGGGGTGTGTTGGTGAGTGTTGGGGGGTGTTGGGGACTGTTGGGATGTTTGGGTTGTGTTGGGATGTGTTGGAATGTGTTGGGGTGTGTTGATGTGTCGGGGTGTGTTGGGATGTGTTGGGGTGAGTTGGGGTGTGTTGGGGTGTATTGGGATGTGTTGCGGTGTGTTGGGGTCTGTTGCGGTCTGTTGGGATGTGATGGGATGTGTTGGCGTGTGTTGGGATGTGTTGGGGTGTGTTGGGATGTGTTGGGGTGTGTTAGAGTGTGTTGGGGTGTGTTGGGGTCTGTTGGGTTGTTTTGGGATGTGTTGGGATTTGTTGGGATGTGTTGGGGTGTGTTAGGGTGTGTTGGAGTGTGTTGGGGTGTGTTGGGTGTGTTGGGGTGTGTTGGGATGTGTTGGGGTGTGTTGGGATGTGTTGGGGTGTGTTGGGGTGTGTTGGGATGTGTTGGGGTGTGCTGGGGTGTGTTGGCATCTCTTGGGGTCTGTTGGGGTGTGTTGGGATGTGTTGGGTTGTGTTGGGATGTGTTGGGGCGTGCTGGGGTGTGTTGGCATGTGTTTGGGTGGTTTGGGGTGTGTTGGGGTGTGCTGGAGTGTGTTGGGGTGTGTTGGGGTGTGTTGGGATGTGTTGGAGTGTGTTGGGATGTTTTGGGTGTGTTGCGGCGTGTTGGGATGTGTTGGGGTGTGTTGGGGTGTGTTGGAGCATGTTGGGGTGTGTTGCAATGTGTTGGGGTGTGTTGCAATGTGTTCCGGTGTGTTGGGGTGTGTTGGGTTGTGTTGGGTTGTGTTGGGGTATGTTGGGATGTTTTGGGGTGAGTTGGGATGTGTTGGGGTGTGTTGCGATGTGTTGGGATGTGTTGGGGTGTGTTGGGGTGTGTTGGGGAATGTTGGGGTGTGTTGGGGAGTGTTGAGATGTTTGAGCTGTGTTGGGATGTGTTGGAATGTGTTGGGATGTGTTGGGCCGTGGGGTGTGTTGGGATGTGGTGGGTTGTGTTGGGGTGTGTTAGGATGTGTTGGGGTGTGTAGGGATGTGTTGGGGTGTGTTGTGATGTGTTGGGGTGAGTTCGGGTGTGTTGGGGTGTGTTGGGATGTGTTGCGGTGTGTTGGGCTGAGTTGGGGTCTATTGGGATGTGTTGGGATGTGTTGGGGTGTGTTGGGATGTGTTGGGGTGTGTTGGGATGTGTTGGGGTGTGTTAGAGTGTATTGGGGTGTGTTGCGATGTGTTGGGGTGTGTTGGGGTGTGTTGGAATGTGTTGGGGTGAGTTGGGGTGTGTTGGGAAGTGTTGGGTTGTGCTGGGATATGTTGGGGTCTGTGGGGGTGTGTTGGGATGTGTTGGTGATTGTTGGGATGTGTTGGGGTGTGTTGGGATGTGTTGGCATGTGTTTGGGTGTGTTGGGGTGTGTTGGGGTGTGTTGGAGTGTGTTGGGGTGTGTTGGGGTGTGTTGGGATGTGTTCGGATGTGTTGGGATGTGTTGGCGTGTGTTGGGGTGTGTTGGGATGTGTTGGGGTGCGTGGGGATGTGTTGGGGTGTGTTGTGATGTGTTGGGGTGAGTTCGGGTGTGTTGGGGTGTGTTGGGATGTGTTGCGGTGTGTTGGGCTGAGTTGGGGTCTATTGGGATGTGTTGGGATGTGTTGGGGTGTGTTGGGATGTGTTGGGGTGTGTTGGGATGTGTTCGGGTGTGTTGGGGTGTGTTGGGATGTGTTGCGGTGTGTTGGGCTGAGTTGGGGTCTATTGGGATGTGTTGGGATGTGTTGGGGTGTGTTGGGTTGTTTTGGGATGTTTTGGGTTGTGTTGGGATGTTTTTGGGTGTTTTGGGATGTGCTTTTGTGTGTTGGGATGTGTTGGGGAGTGTTGGGGTGTGTTGGGTTGTGTTGGGGTGTGTTGGGGTGTGTTGGCATCTGTTGGGGTGTGTTGGGATGTGTTGGGGTTTGTTGTGATGTGTTGGGGTGTGTTGGGGTGTGTTTGAGTGTGCTGGGGTGTGTTGGGTGTGTTGCGGTGTGTTGGGATGTGTTGGGGTGTGTTGGAATGTGTTGGGGTGAGTTGGGGTGTGTTGGGAAGTGTTGGGTTGTGCTGGGATATGTTGGGGTCTGTGGGGGTGTGTTGGGATGTGTTGGTGATTGTTGGGATGTGTTGGGGTGTGTTGGGATGTGTTGGCATGTGTTTGGGTGTGTTGGGGTGTGTTGGGGTGTGTTGGAGTGTGTTGGGGTGTGTTGGGGTGTGTTGGGATGTGTTCGGATGTGTTGGGATGTGTTGGCGTGTGTTGGGGTGTGTTGGGATGTGTTGGGGTGTGTTGGGGTGTGTTGGGGTGTGTTGTGGTGTGTTGGGATGTGTTGGGATGTGTTGGGATGTGTTGGAGTGTGTTGAGGTGTGTTGGAGTGCGTTGGGGTGTGTTGCGATGTGTTGGGGTGTGTTGGGTTGTGTTGGGTTGTGTTGGGTCTGTTGGGATGTGTTGGCGTGTGTAGGGATGTGTTGGGGTGTGTTGGGATGTGTTGGGGTGTGTTGGGATGTGTTGGGATGTGTTGGGATGTGTTGGGGTGTGTTGGGATGTGCTGGGGTGTGTTGGGGTGTGTTGGGATGTGTTGGGGTGCGTTGGGATGTGTTGGGATGTGTTGGGATGTGTTGGGGTGTGTTGGAGTGTGTTGGGGTGTGTTGTGATGTGTTGGGGTGTGTTGGGATGTGTTGCGGTGTGTTGGGCTCTGTTGCGGTCTGTTGGGATGTGTTGGGATGTGTTGCCGTGTGTAGGGATGTGTTGAGTTATGTTGGGATGTGTTGGGGTGTGTTAGAGTGTGTTGGGGTGTGTTGGGGTGTGTTGGGTTGTGTTGGGATGTGTTGGGGTTTGTTGGGATGTGTTGGGGTGTGTTGGAGTGTGTTGGGGTGTGTTGGGTGTGTTGGGGTATGTTGGGATGTGTTGGGGTGTGTTGGGATGTGTTGGGGTGAGTTGTGGTGTGTTGGGTGTGTTGGGATGTGCTGAGGTGTGCTGGGGTGTGTTGGCGTATCTTGGGGTCTGTTGGGGTGTGTTGGGATGTGTTGGGGTGTGTTGGGATGTGTTGGGGCATGCTGGGGTGTGTTGGAATGTGTTTGGGTGGGTTGGGGTGTGTTGGGGTGTGCTGGAGTGTGTTGGGGTGTGTTGGGGTGTGTTAGGGTGTGTTAGAGTGTGTTGGGATGTGTTGGAGTGTGTTGGGGTGTGTTGCAATGTGTTGGGGTGTGTTGGGGTCTGTTGCAATCTGTTGGGGTGTGTTGGTTTGTGTTGGGTTGTGTTGGGGTATGCTGGGATGTTTTGGGGTGTGTTGGGATGTGTTGGGGCGTGTTGGGGTGTGTTGGGGTGTGTTGGGGTGTGTTGAGGAGTGTTGGGGTGTGTTGGGGAGTGCTGGGATGTTTGGGCTGTGTTGGGATGTGTCGGAATGTGTTGGGATGTGTTGGGCTGTGTTGGGGTGTGTTAGAGTGTGTTGGGGTGTGTTGGGGTGTGTTGTGTTGTGTTGGGATGTGTTGGGGTTTGTTGGGATGTGTTGGCGTGTGTTGGAGTGTGTTGGGGTGTGTTGGGTGTGTTGGGGTATGTTGGGATGTGTTGGGGTGTGTTGGGATGTGTTGGGGTGAGTTGGGGTGTGTTGGGGTGTGTTGGGATGTGCTGGGGTGTGCTGGGCTGTGTTGGCGTCTCTTGGGGTCTGTTGGGGTGTGTTGGGATGTGTTGGGGTGTGTTGGGATGTGTTGGGGCATGCTGGGGTGTGTTGGAATGTGTTTGGGTGGGTTGGGGTGTGTTGGGGTGTGCTGGAGTGTGTTGGGGTGTGTTGGGATGTGTTGGAGTGTGTTGGGATGTGTTGGAGTGTGTTGGGGTGTGTTGCAATGTGTTGGGGTGTGTTGGGGTCTGTTGCAATCTGTTGGGGTGTGTTGGGGTGTGTTGGTTTGTGTTGGGTTGTGTTGGGGTATGCTGGGATTTTTGGTGTGTGTTGGGATGTGTTGGGGCATGTTGGGGTGTGTTGGGGTGTGTTGGGGTGTGTTGAGGAGTGCTGGGGTGTGTTGGGGAGTGCTGGGATGTTTGAGCTGTGTTGGGATGTGTCGGAATGTGTTGGGATGTGTTGGGCTGTGGGGTGTGTTGCGATGTGTTGTGATGTGCTGGGGTGAGTTCGGGTGTGTTGGGGTGCGTTGCGGTGTGTTGGTGTGTGCTGGGATGTGTTGGGGTGTGCTGGGATGTGTTGGGGTCTGTTGGGGTGTGTTGGGACGTGTTGGGGTGTGTTGGGGTGTGTGGGGATGTGTTGGGGTGTGTTGTGATGTGTTGGGTTGAGTTCGGGTGTGTTGGGGTGTGTTGGGATGTGTTGGCATGTGTTGCGGTGTGTTGGGATGCGGTGGGATGTGTTGGGGTGTGTTGGGATGTAATGGGGTGTGTTGGGGTGTGTTGGGGAGTGTTGGGATGTTTGGGCTGTGTTGGGATTTGTTGGAATGTGTTGGGATGTGTTGGCTGTGGGTTGTGTTGGGGTGTGGTGGGTTGTGTTGGTGTGTGTTAGGATGTGTTGGGGTGTGTTGGGGTGTGTGGGGATGTGTTGGGGTGTGTTGTGATGTGTTGGGCTGAGTTCGGGTGTGTTGGGGTGTGTTGGGATGTGTTGCGGTGTGTTGGGATGAGTTGGGGTCTATTGGAATGTGTTTGGATGTGTTGGGGTGTGGTGGGATGTGTTGGGGTGTGTTGGGATGTGTTGGGGTGTGTTAGAGTGTATTGGGGTGTGTTGCGATGTGTTGGGGTGTGTTGGGGTGTGTTGGGTTGTGTTGGGATGTTTTGGGTTGTGTTGGGATGTTTTTGGGTGTGTTGGGATGTGCTTGGGTGTGTTGGGATGTGTTGGGGAGTGTTGGGGTATGCTGGGGAGTGTTGGGGTGGGTTGGGGAGTGTTGGGATGTTTGGGCTGTGTTGGGATGTGTTGGAATGTGTTGGGATGTGTTGGGGTGTGGGGTGTGATGGGATATGGTGGGGTGTGTTGGGATGTGTTGGGATGTGTTGGGATGTGTTGGGGTGTGTTGGGATGTGTTGGGGTGAGTTGGGGTGTGTTGCGGTATGTTGGGATGTGTTGGGGTGTGTTGGGTTGTGTTGGCATGTGTTTGGTGCTTTGGCATGTGTTTGGGTGTGCTGGCGTGTGTCGGGATGTGTTGGGATGTGTTGGGGTGTGTTGGGGTGTGTTGGGATGCGTTGGGGTGTGTTTGGGTGCGTTGGGATGTGTTGGGGTGTGTTGGGATGTGTTGGGGTGTGTTGGGGTGTGTTGGGATGTGCTGGGGTGTGTTGGGATGTGCTGGGTTTGTTGGGATGTGTTGGGGTGTGTTGGGGTGTGTTGGGGTGTGCTGGGATGTTTTGGGTGTGTTGGGGTGTGTTGGGATGTGTTGGGATGTGTTGGAATGTGTTGGGGTGTGTTGGGATGTGTTGGCATGTGTTTGGGTGTGTTGTGGTGTGTTGGGGTGTGTTGGAGTGCGTTGGGGTGTGCTGGGTGTGTTGGGATGTGTTGGGTTTGTTGGGATGTGTTGGGGTGTGTTGGGGTGTGTTGGGGTGTGCTGGGATGTTTTGGGTGTGTTGGGGTGTGTTGGGATGTGTTGTGGGGTGTTGGGATGAGTTGGGGTGTGTTGGGATGTGTTGGCATGTGTTTGGGTGTGTTGTGGTGTGTTGGGGTGTGTTGGAGTGCGTTGGGGTGTGCTGGGTGTGTTGGGATGTGTTGGGGTGTGTTGGGATGTGTTGGGGTGTGTTAGGGTGTATTGGGATGTGTTGGGGAGTGTTGGGGTGTGTTGGGGTGTGTTGGGATGTGTTGGGATGTGTTCGGATGTGTTGGGGTGTGTTGGGGTGTGTTGGAGTGTGTTGCGGTGTGTTGCGATGTGTTGGGGTGTGTTGGGGTGTGTTGGGTTGTGTTGGGTTGTGTTGGGGTGTGTTGGGATGTTTTGGGGTGTGTTGGGATGTGTTGGGATGAGTTGGGATATGTTGGGGTGTGTTGGGGAATGTTGTGGTGTTTTGGGGAGTGTTCGGATGTTTGGGCTGTGTTGGGATGTGTTGGAATGTGTTGGGATGTGTTGGGGTGTGGGGTGTGTTGGGATGTGGTGGGGTGTGTTGGGGTGTGTTGGGGTGTGTTGTGGTGTGTTGGGATGTGTTGGGGTGGGTTGGGATGTGTTGCGGTGTGTTGGGGTCTGTTCGGGTCTGTTGGGATGTGTTGGGATGTGTTGGCATGTGTAGGGATGTGGTGGGATGTGTTGCGATGTGTTGGGGTGTGTTAGAGTGTGTTGGGATGTGTTGGGGTTTGTTGGGTTGTGTTGGGATGCGTTGGGGTTTGTTGGGATGTGTTGGGGTGTGTTGGAGTGTGTTGGGGTGTGTTGGGTGTGTTGGGGTGTGTTGGGATGTGTTGGGGTGTGTTGGGATGTGTTGGGGTGAGTTGGGGTTTGTTGGGGTGTGTTGGGATGTGTTGGGGTGTGCTGGGGTGTGTTGGTGTCTCTTGGGGTCTGTTGGGGTGTGTTGGGATGTGTTGGGGTGTGTTGGGATGTGTTGGGGCATGCTGGGGTGTGTTGGCATGTGTTTGGGTGGGTTGTGTTGTGTTGGGGTGTGCTGGACTGTGTTGGGGTGTTTTGGGGTGTGTTGGGATGTGTTGGAGTGTGTTAGGATGTGTTGGAGTGTGTTGCGGTGTGTTGCAATGTGTTGGGGTGTGTTGGGGTCTGTTGCAATGTGTTGGGGTGTGTTGGTTTGTGTTGGGTTGTGTTGGGGTATGCTGGGATGTTTTGGGGTGTGTTGGGATGTGTTGGGGTGTGTTGGGATGTGTTGGGGTGTGTTGGGTATTGTTGGGGAGTGTTGGGGTGTGTTGGGGAGTGTTGGGATGTTTGGGCTGTGTTGGGATGTGTTGGAATGTGTTGGGATGTGTTGGGCTGTGGGGTGTGTTGGGATGTGGTGTGTTGTGTTGGGGTGTGTTAGTATGTGTTGGGGTGTGTTGGGGTGTGTGGGGATGTGTTGGGGTGTGTTGTGATGTGTTGCGGTGTGTTGGGATCTGTTGGGGTCTATTGGGATGTGTTGGGATGTGTTGGGGTATGTTGGGATGTGTTGGAGTGTGTTGGGATGTGTTGGGGTGTGTTACAGTGTGTTGGGGTGTGTTGGGATGTGTTGGGGATGTGTTGGGTGTGTTGTGGTGTGTTGGGATGTGTTAGGATATGTTGGAGTGTGTTGGGATGTGCTGGGATGTTTTGGGCTGTTTTGGGGTGTGTTGGGGTGTGTTGGTATGTGCGGGATGTCTTGGGGTGTGTTGGGGTGTGTTGGAATGTGTTAGGATATGTTGGAGTGTGTTGGGATGTGCTGGGATGTGTTGGGCTGTGATGGGCATGTTGGGGTGTGTTGGGGTGTGTTGGGGGGTGTTGGGATGTGTTGGGGTGTGTTGGGATGTGTTGGGGTGTGTTCGAGTGTGTTGGGGTGTGTTGGGGTGTGTTGGAATGTGTTGGAATTTGTTGGGATGTGTTGTGTTGTGTTGGGGTGTGTTGGAGTGTGTTGGGGTGTGTTGGGATGTGTTGGGGAGGTGTTGGGGTGTGTTGCGGTGTGTTGGGGTGTGTTGGGGTGTGTTGGGATTTGCGGGATGTGTTGGGGTGTCTTGGGGTGTGTTGGAATGTGTTAGAATATGTTGGAGTGTGTTGAGATGTGCTGGGATGTGTTGGCCTGTGTTGGGGCATGTTGGGGTGTGTTGGGGTGTGTTCGGATGTGCTGAGGTGTTTTGGGATGTGTTGCAGTGTGTTGGAGTGTGTTGGGGTGTGTTGGGGTGTGTTGGAATATGTTGGTATGTGGTGGAGTGTGTTGGGATGTGTTGGGATGTGTTGGGCTGTGTTGGGCAGTGTTGGGGTGTGTTGGGGTGTTGGGGTTTGTTGGGTGTGCTGGGATGTACTGCGGTGTGTTGGGTGTGTTTGAGTGTGTTGGGGTGTGGTGGAATGATTTGGGGTGTGTTGGGATGTGTTGGGCTTTATCTGGATGTGTTGGGGTGTGTTGGGGTGTGTTGGGGTGTTTTGGGGTGTGTTGGGTGTGTTGGGCTGTGTTGGGACGTGTTGGGGTGTGTTGGGATGTGTTGGGGAGAGTTGGAGTGTTTTGGGATGTGGTGGGGTGTTTTGGGGAGTGTTAGGATGTGTTGGGATGTGTTGGGGTGTGTTGGGATGTGTCGTGGTATGTTGGGATTTGTTGGGATGTGTTAGGCTGTGTTGGGGTGTGTTGGTGTGTGTTGGGATGTGTTGGGTGTGTTGGGGTGTATTGGGATGTGTTGGGATGTGTTGGGGTGTGGGGTGTGTTGGGATGTGGTGGGATGTGCGGGATGTGTTGGGGTGTGTTGGGGTGTGTTGGAATGTGTTAGGATATGTTGGAGTGTGTTGGGATGTGTTGGGATGTGTTGGGCTATTTTGGGGTGTGTTGGGGTGTGTTGGGGTGTGTTGGGGTGTGTTGGGATTTGTGGGATGTGTTGGGGTGTCTTGGGGTGTGTTGGAATGTGTTAGAATATGTTGGAGTGTGTTGAGATGTGCTGGGATGTGTTGGGCTGTGTTGGGATGTGTTGGGGTGTGTTGGGGTGTGTTGGGATGTGCGGGATGTCTTGGGGTGTGTTGGGGTGTGTTGGAATGTGTTAGGATATGTTGGAGTGTGTTGGGATGTGCTGGGATGTGTTTGGCTGTGTTGGGCATGTTGGGGTGTGTTGGGGTGTGTTGGGGTGTGTTGGAATGTGTTGGGGTGTGTTGGGATGTGTTGGGGTGTGTTGGAGTGTGTTGGGGTGTGTTGGGGTGTGTTGGAATGTGTTGGAATGTGTTGGGCTGTGTTGGGTTGTGTTGGGGTGTGTTGGAGTCTGTTGGGGTGTGTTGGGATGTGCTGGGGATGTGTTGGGGTGTGTTGGGGTGTGTTGGGGTGTGTTGGGATTTGCGGGGTGTGTTGGGGTGTCTTGGGGTGTGTTGGAACGTGTTAGAATATGTTGGTGTGTGTTGAGATGTGCTGGGATGTGTTGGGCTGTGTTGGGGCATGTTGGGGTGTGTTGGGGTGTGTTCGGATGTGTTGAGGTGTGTTGGGATGTGTTGCAGTGTGTTGGAGCGTGTTGGGGTGTGTTGGGGTGTGTTGGAATATGTTGGTATGTGGTGGAGTGTGTTGCGATGTGTTGGGATGTGTTGGGCTGTGTTGCGCAGTGTTGGGGTGTGCTGGGGTGTTGGGGTTTGTTGGGTGTGCTGGGATGTATTGGGGTGTGTTGGGTGTGTTTGGGTGTGTTGGGGTGTGGTGGAATGTTTTGGGGTGTGTTGGGATGTGTTGGGCTTTCTTTGGATCTGTTGGGGTGTGTTGGGGTGAGTTGGGGTGTGTTGCGGTGTGTTGGGGTGTGTTGGGGTGTGTTGGGTGTGTTGGGCTGTGTTGGGACGTGTAGGGGTGTGTTGGGATGTGTTGGGGAGAGTTGGAGTGTTTTGGGATGTGGTGGGGTTTTTTGGGGAGTGTTAAGATGTGTTGGTGTGTGTTGGGATGTGTCGTGGTATGTTGGGATTTGTTGGGATGTGTTAGGATGTGTTGGGGTGTGTTGGGATGCGTTGGGTGTGTTGGGGTGTATTGGGAAGTGTTGGGATGTGATGGGGTGTGGGGTGTGTTGGGATGTGGTGGGATGTGCGGGATGTGTTGGGGTGTGTTGGGGTGTGTTGGAATGTGTTAGGATATGTTGGAGTGTGTTGGGATGTGTTGGGATGTGTTGGGCTATTTTGGGGTGTGTTGGGGTGTGTTGGGATGTGCGGGATGTGTTGGGGTGTGTTGGGGTGTGTTGGAATGTGTTAGGATATGTTGGAGTGTGTTGGGATGTGCTGGGATGTGTTGGGCTGTGTTGGGCATGTTGGGGTGTGTTGGGGTGTGTTGGGGTGTGTTGGGATGTGTTGGGGTGTGTTGGGATGTGTTGGGGTGTGTTGGAGTGTGTTGGGGTGTGTTGGGGTGTGTTGGAATGTGTTGGGATGTGTTGGAATGTGTTGGGCTGTGTTGGGGCGTGTTGGAGTGTGTTGGGATGTGTTGGGGATGTGTTGGGGTGTGTTGGGGTGTGTAGGGATGTGCGGGATGTGTTGGGGTGTCTTGGGGTGTGTTGGAAGGTGTTAGGATATGTTGGAGTGTGTTGAGATGTGCTGGGATGTGTTGGGCTGTGTTGGGGCATGTTGGGGTGTGTTGTGGTGTGTTGGGGTGTGTTGGGATGTGTTGGGGTGTGTTGGAGTGTGCTGGGGTGTGTTAGTGTGTGTTGGAATGTGTTGGGATGTGTTGGAGTGTGTTGGGATGTGTTGGGATGTGTTGGGCTGTGTTGGGCAGTGTTGGGGAGTGTTGGGGTGTTGGGGTTTGTTGGGTGTGCTGGGGTGTATTGGGGTGTGTTTGGTGTGTTTGGGTGAGTTGGGGTGTGCTGGGTGTGTTGGGCTGTGTTGGGACGTGTAGGGGTGTGTTGGGATGTGTTGGGGAGAGTTGGAGTGTTTTGGGATGTGGTGGGGTGTTTTGGGGAGTGTTAAGATGTGTTGGGATGTGTTGGGGTGTGTTGGGATGTGTCGTGGTATGTTGGGATTTGTTGGGATGTGTTAGGATGTGTTGGGGTGTGTTGGTGTGTGTTGGGATGCGTTGGGCTTTCTTTGGATGTGTTGGGGTGTGTTGGGGTGAGTTGGGGTGTGTTGGGGTGTGTTGCGGTGTGTTGGGGTGTGTTGGGGTGTGCTGGGTGTGTTGGGCTGTGTTGGGACGTGTAGGGGTGTGTTGGGATGTGTTGGGGAGAGTTGGAGTGTTTTGGGATGTGGTGGGGTGTTTTGGGGAGTGTTAAGATGTGTTGGGATGTGTTGGGGTGTGTTGGGATGTGTCGTGGTATGTTGGGATTTGTTGGGATGTGTTAGGATGTGTTGGGGTGTGTTGGTGTGTGTTGGGATGCGTTGGGTGTGTTGGGGTGTATTGGGAAGTGTTGGGATGTGATGGGGTGTGGGGTGTGTTGGGATGTGGTGGGATGTGCGGGATGTGTTGGGGTGTGTTGGGGTGTGTTGGAATGTGTTAGGATATGTTGGAGTGTGTTGGGATGTGCTGGGATGTGTTGGGCTATTTTGGGGTGTGTTGGGGTGTGTTGGGATGTGCGGGATGTGTTGGGGTGTGTTGGAATGTGTTAGGATATGTTGGAGTGTGTTGGGATGTGCTGGGATGTGTTGGGCTGTGTTGGGCATGTTGGGGTGTGTTGGGGTGTGTTAGGGTGTGTTGGGATGTGTTGGGGTGTGTTGGGATGTGTTGGGGTGTGTTGGAGTGTGTTGGGGTGTGTTGGAATATGTTGGGATGTGTTGGAATGTGTTGGGCTGTGTTGGGGTGTGTTGGAGTGTGTTGGGATGTGTTGGGGATGTGTTGGGGTGTGTTGGGGTGTGTAGGGATGTGCGGGATGTGTTGGGGTGTCTTGGGTGTGTTGGAAGGTGTTAGGATATGTTGGAGTGTGTTGAGATGTGCTGGGATGTGTTGGGCTGTGTTGGGGCATGTTGGGGTGTGTTGTGGTGTGTTGGGGTGTGTTGGGATGTGTTGGGGTGTGTTGTAGTGTGCTGGGGTGTGTTAGTGTGTGTTGGAATGTGTTGGGATGTGTTGGAGTGTGTTGGGATGTGTTGGGATGTGTTGGGCTGTGTTGGGCAGTGTTGGGGAATGTTGGGGTGTTGGGGTTTGTTGGGTGTGCTGGGGTGTATTGGGGCATGTTGGGGTGTGTTGGGGTGTGTTGGGATGTGCAGGATGTGTTGGGGTGTGTTGGGATGTGGTGGGGTGTGGCGGGGTATGGCGGGGTGTGCTGGGGTGTGTTGGGTTGTGTTGGGATGTGTTGGGGTGTGTTGGAGTGTGTTGGGGTGTGTTGGGGTGTGTTGAAATGTGCTGGGATGTGTTGGAGTGTGTTGGGCTCTGTTGGGATGTGTTGGGATGTTTTGGGGTGTGTTGGAGTGTGTTGGGGTGTGTTGGAATGTGTTGGGTGTGTGTTGGGGTGTGCTGTGGGGTGTTGGGATGCGTTGCTGTGTGTTGGGATGTGTTGGGATGTGTTGGGGTGTGTTGGGTGTGTTGGGATGTCGTGGGGTGTGTTGGAGTGTGGCGGGGTGTGTTGGAGTGTTGGAATGTGTTGGGGTGTGTTCGGATGTGTTGGGGTGTGTTGGGGTATTTTGGGGTTTGTTGGGGTGTGTTGGATGTGATGGAGTGTGTTGGGGTGTGTTGGTTTGTGTTAGCGTGTGTTGCGATGTGTTGGGGTATGTTGGAATGTGTTGGAATATGTTGGGGTGTGTTGGGGTATGTTGGGGTGTGTTGGGATGTGTTTGGGTGTGTTTGGGAGTGTTGGGCTGTGTTGGGATTTGTTGGGATGTGTTCGTGTGTGTTGGGATGTGTTGCTATGTGTTGGGATGCGTTGGGGTGTTTTGGAGTGTGTTGGGGTGTGGTGGGATGTGTTGGGGATGTGTTGGGGTGTGTTGTGGTATGTTGGGAAGTGTTAGGATATGTTGGAGTGTGTTGGGATGTGCTGGGATGTGTTGGGCTGTTTTGGGGTGTGTTGGGGTGTGTTGGGATGTGCGGGATGTCTTGGGGTGTGTTGGGGTGTGTTGGAATGTGTTAGGATATGTTGGAGTGTGTTGGGATGTGCTGGGATGTGTTGGGCTGTGTTGGGCATGTTGGGGTGTGTTGGGGTGTGTTGGTGTGTGTTGGGATGTGTTGGGGTGTGTTGGGATGTGTTGGGGTGTGCTGGAGTGTGTTGGGGTGTGTTGGGGTGCGTTGGAATGTGTTGGAATGTGTTGGGCTGTGTTGGGTTGTGTTGGGGTGTGTTGGAGTGTGTTGGGGTGTGTTGGGATGTGTTGGGGATGTGTTGGGGTGTGTTGGGGCGTGTTGGGATTTGCAGGATATGTTGGGGTGTCTTGGGGTGTGTTGGAATGTGTTAGAATATGTTGGAGTGTGTTGAGATGTGCTGGGATGTGTTGGCCTGTGTTGGGGCATGTTGGGGTGTGTTGTGGTGTGTTCGGATGTGTTGAGGTGTGTTGGGATGTGTTGCAGTGTGTTGGAGTGTGTTGGGGTCTGTTGGGGTGTGTTGGAATATGTTGGTATGTGGTGGAGTGTGTTGGTATGTGTTGGGATGTGTTGGGCTGTGTTGGGCAGTGTTGGGGTGTATTGGGGAGTTGGGGTTTGTTGGGTGTGCTGGGATTTATTGGGGTGTGTCGGGTGTGTTTGAGTGTGTTGGGGTGTGGTGGAATGTTTTGGGGTGTGTTGGGATGTGTTGGGCATTGTTTGGATGTGTTGGGGTGTGTTGGGCTGAGTTGGGGTGTGTTGGGTGTGTTGGGCTGCGTTGGGACGTGTTGGGGTGTGTTGGGATGTGTTGGGGAGAGTTGGAGTGTTCTGGGATGTGGTGGGGTGTTTTGGGGAGTGTTAAGACGTGTTGGGATGTGTTGGGGTGTGTTGGGATGTGTCGTGGTATGTTGGGATTTGTTGGGATGTGTTAGGATGTGTTGGGGTGTGTTGGTGTGTGTTGGGATGTGTTGGGTGTGTTGGGGTGTATTGGGATGTGTTGGCGTGTGTTGGGGTGTGGGGTGTGTTGGGATGTGGTGGGATGTGCAGGATGTGTTGGGGTGTGTTGGGGTGTGTTGGAATGTGTTAGGATATGTTGGAGTGTGTTGGGTTGTGTTGGGATGTGTTGGGCTATTTCGGGGTGTGTTGGGGTGTGTTGGGATGTGCGGGATGTCTTGGGGTGTGTTGGGGTGTGTTGGAATGTGTTAGGATATGTTGGAGTGTGTTGGGATGTGCTGGGATGTGTTGGGCTGTTTTGGGCATGTTGGGGTGTGTTGGGGTCTGTTGGGATGTGTTGGGATGTATTGGGGTGTGTTGGGATGTGTTGGGGTGTGTTGGAGTGTGTTGGGGTGTTTTGGGGTGTGTTGGAATGTGTTGGGATGTGTTGGAATGTGTTGGGCTGTGTTGGGGTGTGTTGGAGTGTGTTGGGATGTGTTGGGATGTGTTGGGGATGTGTTGGGGTGTGTTGGGGTGTGTTGGGATGTGCAGGAGACGTGTTGGGGTGTCTTGGGGTGTGTTGGAATGTGTCAGGATATGCTGGAGTGTGTTGAGATGTGCTGGGATGTGTTGGGCTGTTTTGGGGCATGTTGGGGTGTGTTGGGGTGTGTTGGGATGTGTTGGGGTGTGTTGGAGTGTGTTGGGGTGTGTTACGGTGTGTTGGAATGTGTTGGGATGTGTTGGAGTGTGTTGGGATGTGTTGGGATGTGTTGTGCTGTGTTGGGCAGTGTTGCGGTATGTTGGGGTGTTGGGGTTTGTTGGGTGTGCTGGGGTGTATTGGGGCATGTTGGGGTGTGTTGTGGTGTGTTGGGATTTGCGGGATGTGTTGGGGTGTGTTGGGATGTGGTGGGGTGTGTTGGTGTGTGGCGGGGTGTGCTGGGGTGTGTTGGGATGTGTTGGGGTGTGTTGGAGTGTGTTGGGATGTGATGGCTGTGGGTTGTGTTGGTGTGTGGTGGGTTGTGTTGGTGTGTGTTAGGATGTGTTGGGGTGTGTTGGGGTGTGTGGGGATGTGTTGGGGTGTGTTGTGATGTGTTGGGGTGAGTTCGGGTGTGTTGGGGTGTGTTGGGATGAGTTGGGGTCTATTGGAATGTGTTGGGATGTGTTGGGGTGTGTTGGGATGTGTTGGGGTGTGTTGGGATGTGTTGGGGTGTGTTAGAGTGTATTGGGGTGTGTTGCGATGTGTTGGGGTGTGTTGGGGTGTGTTGGGTTGTGTTGGGATGTTTTGGGTTGTGTTGGGATGTTTTTGGGTGTGTTGGGATGTGCTTGGGTGTGTTGGGCTGTGTTGGGACGTGTTGGAGTGTGTTGGGATGTGTTGGGGTGTGGGGTGTGTTGGGATGTGGTGGGGTGTGTTGGGATGTGTTGGGATGTGTTGGGATGTGTTGGGGTGTGTTGGGATGTGTTGGGGTGAGTTGGGGTGTGTTGCGGTGCGTTGGGATGTGTTGGGGTGTGTTGGGTTGTGTTGGCATGTGTTTGGTGCTTTGGCATGTGTTTGGGTGTGCTGGCGTGTGTCGGGATGTGTTGGAATGTGTTAGTGTGTGTTGGGGTGTGTTGGGATGTGTTGGGGTGTGTTGGGGTGCGTTGGGATGTGTTGGGGTGTGTTGGGGTGTGTTGGGATGTGTTGGGGTGTGTTGGGGTGTGTTGGGATATGCTGGGGTGTGTTGGGATGTGCTGGGTTTGTTGGGATGTGTTGGGGTGTGTTGGGGTGTGTTGGAGTGTGCTGGGGTGTTTTGGGTGTGTTGGGGTGTGTTGGGATGTGTTGGGATGTGTTGGAATGTGCTGGGGTGAGTTGGGGTGTGCTGGGAAGTGTTGGGGTGTGCTGGGATGTGTTGGGGTGTGCTGGTATGTGTTGGGGTCCGTTGGGGTGTGTTGGGATGTGTTGAGGGGTGTTGGGATGAGTTGAGGTGTGATGGGATGTGTTGGCATGTGTTTGGGTGTGTTGTGGTGTGTTGGGGTGTGTTGGAGTGTGTTGGGGTGTGCTGGGTGTGTTGGGATGTGTTGTGGCGTGTTGGGATGTGTTGGGGTGTGTTGGGGTATGTTGGGTTGTACTGGGATGTGTTGCGGTGTGTTGGGGTCTGTTGCGGTCTGTTGGGATATGTTGGGATGTGTTGGCGTGTGTTGGGGTGTGTTGGGGTGTGTTGGGTTGTGGTGGGATGTGTTGGGGTTTGTTGGGATGTGGTGGGGTGTGTTGGGGTGTGCTGGAGTGTTTTGGCATGTGTTGGGTGTGTTGGGCTGTGTTGGGATGTGTTGGGGTGTGTTGGGATGTGTTGGGGTGAGTTGGGATGTGTTGGGGTGTGCTGGGGTGTGTTGGCATCTCTTGGGGTCTGTTGGGGTGTGTTGGGATGTGTTGGGTTGTGTTGGGATGTGTTGGGGCGTGCTGGGGTGTGTTGGCATGTGTTTGGGTGTGTTGGGGTGTGTTGGGGTGTGCTGGAGTGTGTTGAGGTGTGTTGGGGTGTGTTGGGATGTGTTGGAGTGTGTTGGGATGTGTTGGGTGTGTTGCGGCGTGTTGGGATGTGTTGGGATGTGTTGGGGTGCGCTGGGGTGTGTTGGAGTGTGTTGGGGTGTGTTGCAATGTGTTGAGGTGTGTTGGGGTGTGTTGCAATGTGTTGGGGTGTGTTGGGGTGTGTTGGGTTGTGTTGTGTTGTGTTGGGGTATGTTGGGATGTTTTGGGGTGTGTTGGGATGTGTTGGGGTGTGTTGGGATATGTTGGGATGTGTTGGGGTGTGTTGGGGTGTGTTGAGGAGTGTTGGGGTGTGTTGGGGAGTGTTGGGATGTTTGGGCTGTGTTGGGATTTGTTGGAATGTGTTGGGATGTGTTGGCTGTGGGTTGTGTTGGGGTGTGGTGGGTTGTGTTGGTGTGTGTTAGGATGTGTTGGAGTGTGTTGGGGTGTGTGGGGATGTGTTGGGGTGTGTTGTGATGTGTTGGGGTGAGTTCGGGTGTGTTGGGGTGTGTTGGGATGTGTTGCGGTGTGTTGGGATGAGTTGGGGTCTATTGGAATGTGTTGGGATGTGTTGGGGTGTGTTGGGATGTGTTGGGGTGTGTTGGGATGTGTTGGGGTGTGTTAGAGTGTATTGGGGTGTGTTGCGATGTGTTGGGGTGTGTTGGGGTGTGTTGGATTGTGTTGGGATGTTTTGGGTTGTGTTGGGATGTTTTTGGGTGTGTTGGGATGTGCTTGGGTGTGTTGGGATGTGTTGGGGAGTGTTGGGGTATGCTGGGGAGTGTTGGGGTGTGTTGGGGAGTGTTGGGATGTTTGGGCTGTGTTGGGATGTGTTGGAATGTGTTGGGATGTGTTGGGGTGTGGGGTGTGTTGGGACGTGCTGGGGTGTGTTGGGATATGTTGGGATGTGTTGGGATGTGTTGGGGTGTGTTGGGATGTGTTGGGGTGAGTTGGGGTGTGTTGCGGTATGTTGGGATGTGTTGGGGTGTGTTGGGTTGTGTTGGCATGTGTTTGGTGCTTTGGCATGTGTTTGGGTGTGCTGTCGTGTGTCGGGATGTGTTGGGATGTGTTGCGGTGTGTTGGGGTGTGTTGGGATGCGTTGGGGTGTGTTGGGGTGCGTTAGGATGTGTTGGGGTGTGTTGGGGTGTGTTGGGATGTGTTGGGGTGTGTTGGGATGTGCTGGGGTGTGTTGGGATGTGCTGGGTTTGTTGGGATGTGTTGGGGTGTGTTGGGGTGTGTTGGAGTGTGCTGGGGTGTTTTGGGTGTGTTGGGGTGTGTTGGGATGTGTTGGGATGTGTTGGAATGTGTTGGGGTGTGTTGGGGTGTGCTGGGAACTGTTGGGGTGTGCTGGGATGTGTTGGGGTGTGCTGGTATGTGTTGGGGTCTGTTGGGGTGTGTTGGGATGTGTTGAGGGGTGTTGGGAAGAGTTGGGGTGTGTTGGGATGTGTTGGCATGTGTTTGGGTGTGTTGTGGTGTGTTGGGGTGTGTTGGAGTGTGTTGGGGTGTGCTGGGATGTGTTGGGATGTGTTGGGGTGTGTTGGGATGTGTTGGGGTGTGTTAGGGTGTATTGGGATGTGTTGGGGAGTGTTGGGGTGTGTTGGGGTGTGTTGGGTTGTGTTGGGTTGTGTTGGGGTGTGTTGGGATGTTTTGGGGTGTGTTGGGATGTGTTGGGATGTGTTGGGATATGTTGGGGTGTGTTGGGGAATGTTGTGGTGTTTTGGGGAGTGTTGGGATGTTTGGGCTGTGTTGGGATGTGTTGGAATGTGTTGGGATGTGTTGGGGTGTGGGGTGTGTTGGGATGTGGTGGGGTGTGTTGGGGTGTGTTGGGGTGTGTTGTGGTGTGTTGCGATGTGTTGGGGTGGGTTGGGATGTGTTGGGGTGTGTTGGGGTGTGTTGTGATGTGTTGTGGTGTGTTGGGGTCTGTTGGGGTCTGTTGGGATGTGTTGGGATGTGTTGGCATGTGTAGGGATGTGGTGGGATGTGTTGCGATGTGTTGGGGTGTGTTAGAGTGTGTTGGGATGTGTTGGTGTGTGTTGGGTTGTGTTGGGATGCGTTGGGGTTTGTTGGGATGTGTTGGGGTGTGTTGGAGTGTGTTGGGGTGTGTTGGGTGTGTTGGGGTGTGTTGGGATGTGTTGGGGTGTTTTGGGATGTGTTGGGGTCAGTTGGGGTTTGTTGGGGTGTGTTGGGATGTGTTGGGGTGTGCTGGGGTGTGTTGGCGTCTCTTGGGGTCTGTTGGGGTGTGTTGGGATGTGTTGGGGTGTGTTGGGATGTATTGGGGCATGCTGGGGTGTGTTGGCATGTGTTTGGGTGGGTTGGGTTGTGTTGGGGTGTGCTGGACTGTGTTGGGGTGTTTTGGGGTGTGTTGGGATGTGTTGGAGTGTGTTAGGATGTGTTGGAGAGTGTTGGGGTGTTTTGCAATGTGCTGGGGTGTGTTGGGGTCTGTTGCAATGTGTTGGGGTGTGTTGGGGTGTGTTGGGTTGAGTTGGGGTATGCTGGGATGTTTTGGGGTGTGTTGGGATGTGTTGGGGTGTGTTGGGTATTGTTGGGGAGTGTTGGGGTGTGTTGGGGAGTGTTGGGATGTTTGGGCTGTGTTGGGATGTGTTGGAATGTGTTGGGATGTGTTGGGCTGTGGGGTGTCTTGGGATGTGGTGGGTTGTGTTGGGGTGTGTTAGGATGTGTTGGGGTGTGTTGGGGTGCGTGGGGATGTGTTGGGGTGTGTTGTGATGTATTGCGGTGTGTTGGGATCTGTTGGGGTCTATTGGGATGTGTTGGAATGTGTTGGGATGTGTTGGGGTGTGGGGTGTGTTGGCGTGTGGTGGGGTGTGTTGGGATGTGTTGGGATGTGTTGGGATGTGTTGGGGTGTGTTGGGATGTGTTGGGGTGAGTTGGGGTGTGTTGGGGTGTGTTGGGATGTGTTGGGGTGAGTTGGATTGTGTTGGCATGTGTTTGGTGCTTTGGCATGTGTTTGGGTGTGCTGGCATGTGTCTGGATGTGTTGGGATGTGTTGGGGTGTGTTGGGGTGTGTTGGGATGTGTTGGGGTGTGTTGGGGTGCGTTGGGATGTGTTGGGGTGTGTTGGGGTGTGTTGGGATGTGTTGGGGTGTGTTGGGGTGTGTTGGGATGTGCTGGGGTGTGTTGGGATGTGCTGGGTTTGTTGGGATGTGTTGGGGTGTGTTGGGGTGTGTTGGAGTGCGCTGGGGTGTTTTGGGTGTGTTGGGGTGTGTTGGGATGTGTTGGGATGTGTTGGGGTGTGCTGGGAAGTGCTGGGGTGTGCTGGGATGTGTTGGGGTGTGCTGGGATGTGTTGGGGTCTGTTGAGGTGTGTTGGGATGTGTTGAGGGGTGTTGGGATGAGTTGGGGTGTGTTGGGATGTGTTGGCATGTGTTTGGGTGTGTTGTGGTGTGTTGGGGTGTGTTGGAGTGTGCTGGGGTGTGCTGGGTGTGTTGGGATGTGTTGGGGTGTGTTGGGATGTGTTGGGGTGTGTTGGGATGTGTTGGGATGTGTTCGGATGTGTTGGGGTGTGTTGGTGTGTGTTGGAGAGTGTTGCGGTGTGTTGCGATGTGTTGGGGTGTGTTGGGGTGTGTTGGGTTGTGTTGGGTTGTGTTGGGGTGTGTTGGGATGTTTTGGGGTGTGTTGGGATGTGTTGGGATATGTTGGGGGGTGTTGGGGAATGTTGTGGTGTTTTGGAGAGTGTTGGGATGATTGGGCTGTGTTGGGATGTGTTGGAATGTGTTGGGATGTGTTGGGCTGTGGGGTATGTTGGGATGTGGTGGGTTGTGTTGGGGTGTGTTACGATGTGTTGGGGTGTGTTGGGGTGTGTGGGGATGTGTTGGGGTGTGTTGTGATGTGTTGCGGTGTGTTGGGATCTGTTGGGGTCTATTGGGATGTGTTGGAATGTGTTGGGATGTGTTGGGATGTGGTGGGGTGTGTTGGGATGTGTTGGGATGTGTTGGGGTGTGTTGCGATGTGTTGGGGTGAGTTGGGTTGTGTTGGGGTGTGTTGGGATGTGTTGGGGTGTGTTGGGTTGTGTTGGCATGTGTTTGGTGCTTTGGCATGTGTTTGGGTGTGCTGGCATGTGTCGGGATGCTTTGGGATGTGTTGGGGTGTGTTGGGGTGTGTTGGGATGTGTTGGGGTGTGTTGGGGTGCGTTGGGATGTGTTGGGGTGTGTTGGGGTGTGTTGGGATGTGTTGGGGTGTGTTGGGGTGTGTTGGGATGTGCTGGGGTGTGTTGGGATGTGCTGGGTTTGTTGGGATGTGTTGGGGTGTGTTGGGGTGTGTTGGAGTGTGCTGGGGTGTTTTGGGTGTGTTGGGGTGTGTTGGGATGTGTTGGGATGTGTTGGAATGTGTTGGGGTGAGTTGGGGTGTGCAGGGAAGTGTTGGGGTGTGCTGGGATGTGTTGGGGTGTGCTGGGATGTGTTGGGGTCTGTTGGGGTGTGTTGGGATGTGTTGAGGGGTGTTGTGATGAGATAGGGTGTGTTGGGATGTGTTGGCATGTGTTTGGGTGTGTTGTGGTGTGTTGGGGTGTGTTGGAGTGTGTTGGGGTGTGCTGGGTGTGTTGGGATGTGTTGGGGTGTGTTGGGATGTGTTGGGGTGTGTTAGGGTGTATTGGAATGTGTTGGGGAGTGTTGGGGTGTGTTGGGGTGTGTTGGGATATGTTGGGATGTGTTCGGATGTGTTGGGGTGTGTTGGGGTGTGTTGGAGTGTGTTGCGGTGTGTTGCGATGTGTTGGGGTGTGTTGGGGTGTGTTGGGTTGTGTTGGGTTGTGTTGGGGTGTGTTGGGATGTTTTGGGGTGTGTTGGGATGTGTTGGGATATGTTGGGGTGTGTTGGGGAATGTTGTGGTGTTTTGGGGAGTGTTGGGATGTTTGGGCTGTGTTGGGATGTGTTGGAATGTGTTGGGATGTGTTGGGGTGTGGGGTGTGTTGGGATGTGGTGGGGTGTGTTGGGGTGTGTTGGGGTGTGTTGGGATGTGTTGGGGTGGGTTGGGATGTGTTGGGGTGTGTTGGGTTGTGTTGTGGTGTGTTGCGGTGTGTTGGGGTCTGTTGGGGTCTGTTGGGATGTGTTGGGATGTGCTGGCGTGTGTAGGGATGTGGTGGGATGTGTTGGGATGTGTTGGGGTGTGTTAGAGTTTGTTGGGGTGTGTTGGGGTGTGTTGGGTTGTGTTGGGATGCGTTGGGGTTTGTTGGGATGTGTTGGGGTGTGTTGGAGTGTGTTGGGGTGTGTTGGGTGTATTGGGGTGTGTTGGGATGTGTTGGGATGTGTTGGGGTGTGCTGGGGTGTGTTGGCGTCTCTTGGGGTCTGTTGGGGTGTGTTGGGATGTGTTGGGATGTGTTGGGGTTTGTTGGGGTGTGTTGGGATGTGTTGGGGTGTGCTGGGGTGTGTTGGCGTCTCTTGGGGTCTGTTGGGGTGTGTTGGGATGTGTTGGGGTGTGTTGGGATGTGTTGCGGCATGCTGGGGTGTGTTGGCACGTGTTTGGGTGGGTTGGGTTGTGTTGGGGTGTGCTGGACTGTGCAGGGTTGTTTTGGGGTGTGTTGGGATGTGTTGGAGTGTGTTAGGTTGTGTTGGAGTGTGTTGGGGTGTGTTGCAATGTGTTGGGGTGTGTTGGGGTCTGTTGCAATGTGTTGGGGTGTGTTGGTTTGTGTTGGGTTGTGTTGGGGTATGCTGGGATGTGTTGGGGTGTGTTGGGATGTGTTGGGGTGTGTTGGGGTGTGTTGGGTATTGTTGGGGAGTGTTGGGGTGTGTTGGGGAGTGTTGGGATGTTTGGGCTGTGTTGGGATGTGTTGGAATGTGTTGGGATGTGTTGGGCTGTGGGGTGTGTTGGGATGTGGTGGGTTGTGTTGGGGTGTGTTAGGATGTGTTGGGGTGTGTTGCGGTGTGTGGGGATGTGTTGGGGTGTGTTGTGATGTGTTGCGGTGTGTTGGGATGTGTTGGGGTCTATTGGGATGTGTTGGGATGTGTTGGGGTGTGTTGGGGTGTTTTGGGTGTGTTGGGGTGTGTTGGGATGTGTTGGAATGTGTTGGGGTGAGTTGGGGTGTGCTGGGAAGTGTTGGGGTGTGCTGGGATGTGTTGGGGTGTGCTGGGATGTGTTGGGGTCTGTTGAGGTGTGTTGGGATGTGTTGAGGGGTGTTGGGATGAGTTGGGGTGTGTTGGGATGTGCTGGCATGTGTTTGGGTGTGTTGTGGTGTGTTGGGGTGTGTTGGAGTGTGTTGGGGTGTGCTGGGTGTGTTGGGATGTGTTGGGGTGTGTTGGGAAGTGTTGGGGTGTGTTGGGATGTGTTGGGATGTGTTCGGATGTGTTGGGGTGTGTTGGGGTGTGTTGGAGAGTGTTGCGGTGTGTTGCGATGTGTTGGGGTGTGTTGGGGTGTGTTGGGTTGTGTTGGGTTGTGTTGGGGTGTGTTGGGATGTTTTGGGGTGTGTTGGGATGTGTTGGGATGTGTTGGGATATGTTGGGGTGTGTTGGGGAATGTTGTGGTGTTTTGGAGAATGTTGGGATGATTGGGCTGTGTTGGGATGTGTTGGAATGTTTTGGGATGTGTTGGGCTGTGGGGTGTGTTGGGATGTGATGGGTTGTGTTGGGGTGTGTTAGGATGTGTTCGGGTGTGTTGGGGTGTGTGGGGATGTGTTGGGGTGTGTTGTGATGTTTTGCGGTGTGTTGGGATCTGTTGGGGTCTATTGGGATGTGTTGGAATGTGTTGGGATGTGTTGGGGTGTGAGGTGTGTTGGGATGTGGTGGGGTGTGTTGGGATGTGTTGGGATGTGTTGGGATGTGTTGGGGTGTGTTGCGATGTGTTGGGGTGAGTTGGGGTGTGTTGGGGTGTGTTGGGATCTGTTGGGGTGTGTTGGGTTGTGTTGGCATGTGTTTGGTGCTTTGGCATGTGTTTGGGTGTGCTGGCATGTGTCGCGATGTGTTGGGATGTGTTGGGGTGTGTTGGGGTGTGTTGGGATGTGTTGGGGTGTGTTGGGGTGCGTTGGGATGTGTTGGGGTGTGTTGGGGTGTGTTGGGATGTGTTGGGGTGTGTTGGGGTGTGTTGGGATGTGCTGGGGTGTGTTGGGATGTGCTGGGTTTGTTGGGATGTGTTGGGGTGTGTTGGGGTGTGTTGGAGTGTGCTGGGGTGTTTTGGGTGTGTTGGGGTGTGTTGGGATGTGTTGGGATGTGTTGGAATGTGTTGGGGTGAGTTGGGGTGTGCAGGGAAGTGTTGGGGTGTGCTGGGATGTGTTGGGGTGTGCTGGGATGTGTTGGGGTCTGTTGGGGTGTGTTGGGATGTGTTGAGGGGTGTTGGGATGAGTTGGGGTGTGTTGGGATGTGTTGGCATGTGTTTGGGTGTGTTGTGGTGTGTTGGGGTGTGTTGGAGTGTGTTGGGGTGTGCTGGGTGTGTTGGGATGTGTTGGGGTGTGTTGGGATGTGTTGGGGTGTGTTAGGGTATATTGGGATGTGTTGGGGAGTGTTGGGGTGTGTTGGGGTGTGTTGGGATATGTTGGGATGTGTTCGGATGTGTTGGGGTGTGTTGGGGTATGTTGGAGTGTGTTGCGGTGTGTTGCGATGTGTTGGGGTGTGTTGGGGTGTGTTGGGTTGTGTTGGGTTGTGTTGGGGTGTGTTGGGATGTTTTGGGGTGTGTTGGGATGTGTTGGGATATGTTGGGGTGTGTTGGGGAACGTTGTGGTGTTTTGGGGTGTGTTGGGATGTTTGGGCTGTGTTGGGATGTGTTGGAATGTGTTGGGATGTGTTGGGGTGTGGGGTGTGTTGGGATGTGGTGGGGTGTGTTGGGGTGTGTTGGGGTGTGTTGTGGTGTGTTGGGATGTGTTGGGGTGGGTTGGGATGTGTTGGGCTGTGTTGGGGTGTGTTGGAGTGTGTTGGGATGTGTTGGAAATGTGTTGGGGTGTGTTGGGGTGTGTTGGGATGTGCGGGATGTGTTGGGCTGTCTTGGGGTGTGTTGGAAGGTGTTAGGATATGTTGGAGTGTGTTGAGATGTGCTGGGATGTGTTGGGCTGTGTTGGGGCATGTTGGGGTGTGTTGGGGTGTGTTGGGGTGTGTTGGGATGTGTTGGGGTGTGTTGGAGTGTGCTGGGGTGTGTTAGTGTGTGTTGGAATGTGTTGGGATGTGTTGGAGTGTGTTGGGATGTGTTGGGATGTGTTGGGCTGTGTTGGGCAGTGTTGGGGAGTGTTGGCGTGTTGGGGTTTGCTGGGTGTCCTGGGGTGTATTGGGGCATGTTGGGGTGTGTTGGGGTGTGTTGGGATGTGCAGGATGTGTTGGGTGTGTTGGGATGTGGTGGGGTGTGTTGGGGTGTGGCGGGGTGTGCTGGGGTGTGTTGCTTTGTGTTGGGATGTGTTGGGGTGTGTTGGAGTGTGTTGGGGTGTGTTGGGGTGTGTTGAAATGTGCTGGGATGTGTTGGAGTGTGTTGGGCTCTGTTGGGATGTGTTGGGATGTTTTGGGGTGTGTTGGAGTGTGTTGGGGTGTGTTGGAATGTGTTGGGGGTGTGTTGGGGTGTGTTGGGGTGTGTTGGGATGTGTTGTTGTGTGTTGGGATGTGTTGGGATGTGTTGGGGTGTGTTGCAATGTGTTGGGGTGTGTTGGGGTCTGTTGCAATGTGTTGGGGTGTGTTGGTTTGTGTTGGGTTGTGTTGGGGTATGCTGGGATGTGTTGGGGTGTGTTGGGATGTGTTGGGGTGTGTTGGGATGTGTTGGGGTGTGTTGGGGTGTGTTGGGTATTGTTGGGGAGTGTTGGGGTGTGTTGGGGAGTGTTGGGATGTTTGGGCTGTGTTGGGATGTGTTGGAATGTGTTGGGATGTGTTGGGCTGTGGGGTGTGTTGGGATGTGGTGGGTTGTGTTGGGGTGTGTTAGGATGTGTTGGGGTGTGTTGCGGTGTGTGGGGATGTGTTGGGGTGTGTTGTGATGTGTTGCGGTGTGTTGGGATGTGTTGGGGTCTATTGGGATGTGTTGGGATGTGTTGGGGTGTGTTGGGGTGTTTTGGGTGTGTTGGGGTGTGTTGGGATGTGTTGGGATGTGTTGGAATGTGTTGGGGTGAGTTGGGGTGTGCTGGGAAGTGTTGGGGTGTGCTGGGATGTGTTGGGGTGTGCTGGGATGTGTTGGGGTCTGTTGAGGTGTGTTGGGATGTGTTGAGGGGTGTTGGGATGAGTTGGGGTGTGTTGGGATGTGCTGGCATGTGTTTGGGTGTGTTGTGGTGTGTTGGGGTGTGTTGGAGTGTGTTGGGGTGTGCTGGGTGTGTTGGGATGTGTTGGGGTGTGTTGGGAAGTGTTGGGGTGTCTTGGGATGTGTTGGGATGTGTTCGGATGTGTTGGGGTGTGTTGGGGTGTGTTGGAGAGTGTTGCGGTGTGTTGCGATGTGTTGGGGTGTGTTGGGGTGTGTTGGGTTGTGTTGGGTTGTGTTGGGGTGTGTTGGGATGTTTTGGGGTGTGTTGGGATGTGTTGGGATGTGTTGGGATATGTTGGGGTGTGTTGGGGAATGTTGTGGTGTTTTGGAGAATGTTGGGATGATTGGGCTGTGTTGGGATGTGTTGGAATGTGTTGGGATGTGTTGGGCTGTGGGGTGTGTTGGGATGTGGTGGGTTGTGTTGGGGTGTGTTAGGATGTGTTGGGGTGTGTTGGGGTGTGTGGGGATGTGTTGGGGTGTGTTGTGATGTGTTGCGGTGTGTTGGGATCTGTTGGGGTCTATTGGGATGTGTTGGAATGTGTTGGGATGTGTTGGGGTTTGAGGTGTGTTGGGATGTGGTGGGGTGTGTTGGGATGTGTTGGGATGTGTTGGGATGTGTTGGGGTGTGTTGCGATGTGTTGGGGTGAGTTGGGGTGTGTTGGGGTGTGTTGGGATGTGTTGGGGTGTGTTGGGTTGTGTTGGCATGTGTTTGGTGCTTTGGCATGTGTTTGGGTGTGCTGGCATGTGTCGCGATGTGTTGGGATGTGTTGGGGTGTGTTGGGGTGTGTTGGGATGTGTTGGGGTGTGTTGGGGTGTGTTGGGGTGTGTTGGGATGTGTTGGGGTGTGTTGGGGTGTGTTGGGATGTGCTGGGGTGTGTTGGGATGTGCTGGGTTTGTTGGGATGTGTTGGGGTGTGTTGGGGTGTGTTGGAGTGTGCTGGGGTGTTTTGGGTGTGTTGGGGTGTGTTGGGATGTGTTGGGATGTGTTGGAATGTGTTGGGGTGAGTTGGGGTGTGCAGGGAAGTGTTGGGGTGTGCTGGGATGTGTTGGGGTGTGCTGGGATGTGTTGGGGTCTGTTGGGGTGTGTTGGGATGTGTTGAGGGGTGTTGGGATGAGTTGGGGTGTGTTGGGATGTGTTGGCATGTGTTTGGGTGTGTTGTGGTGTGTTGGAGTGTGTTGGGGTGTGCTGGGTGTGTTGGGATGTGTTGGGGTGTGTTGGGATGTGTTGGGGTGTGTTAGGGTGTATTGGGATGTGTTGGGGAGTGTTGGGGTGTGTTGGGGTGTGTTGGGATATGTTGGGATGTGTTCGGATGTGTTGGGGTGTGTTGGGGTATGTTGGAGTGTGTTGCGGTGTGTTGCGATGTGTTGGGGTGTGTTGGGGTGTGTTGGGTTGTGTTGGGTTGTGTTGGGGTGTGTTGGGATGTTTTGGGGTGTGTTGGGATGTGTTGGGATATGTTGGGGTGTGTTGGGGAATGTTGTGGTGTTTTGGGGTGTGTTGGGATGTTTGGGCTGTGTTGGGATGTGTTGGAATGTGTTGGGATGTGTTGGGGTGTGGGGTGTGTTGGGATGTGGTGGGGTGTGTTGGGGTGTGTTGGGGTGTGTTGTGGTGTGTTGGGATGTGTTGGGGTGGGTTGGGATGTGTTGGGGTGTGTTGGGGTGTGTTGTGGTGTGTTGCGTTGTGTTGGGGTCTGTTGGGGTCTGTTGGGATGTGTTGGGATGTGTTGGCGTGTGTAGGGATGTGGTGGGATGTGTTGGGATGTGTTGGGGTGTGTTAGAGTTTGTTGGGGTGTGTTGGGGTGTGTTGGGTTGTGTTGGGATGCGTTGGGGTTTGTTGGGATGTGTTGGGGTGTGTTGGAGTGTGTTGGGGTGTGTTGGGTGTATTGGGGTGTGTTGGGATGTGTTGGGGTGTGTTGGGATGTGTTGGGGTGAGTTGGGGTTTGTTGGGGCGTGTTGGGATGTGTTGGGGTGTGCTGGGGTGTGTTGGCATCTCTTGGGGTCTGTTGGGGTGTGTTGGGATGTGTTGGGGTGTGTTGGGATGTGTTGCGGCATGCTGGGGTGTGTTGGCATGTGTTTGGGTGGGTTGGGTTGTGTTGGGGTGTGCTGGACTGTGCTGGGTTGTTTTGGGGTGTGTTGGGATGTGTTGGAGTGTGTTAGGATGTGTTGGAGTGTGTTGGGGTGTGTTGCAATGTGTTGGGGTGTGTTGGGGTCTGTTGCAATGTGTTGGGGTGTGTTGGTTTGTGTTGGGTTGTGTTGGGGTATGCTGGGATGTTTTGGGGTGTGTTGGGCTGTGTTGGGATGTGTTGGAATGTGTTGGGATGTGTTGGGCTGTGGTGTGTGTTGGGAGGTGGTGGGTTGTGTTGGGGTGTGTGGGGATGTGTTGGGGTGTGTTGTGATGTGTTGCGGTGTGTTGGGATGTGTTGGGGTCTATTGGGATGTGTTGGGATGTGTTGGGGTGTGTTGGGATGTGTTGGAGTGTGTTGGGATGTGTTGGGGTGTGTTAGAGTGTGTTGGGGTGTGTTGGGATGTGTTGGGGATGTGTTGGGTGTGTTGTGGTGTGTTGGGATGTGTTAGGATATGTTGGAGTGTGTTGGGATGTGCTGGGATGTGTTGGGCTGTTTTGGGGTGTGTTGGGGTGTGTTGAGATGTGCGGGATGTCTTGGGGTGTGTTGGGGTGTGTTGGAATGTGTTAGGATATGTTGGAGTGTGTTGGGATGTGCTGGGATGTGTTGGGCTGTGTTGGGCATGTTGGGGTGTGTTGGGGTGTGTTGGGGGGTGTTGGGGTGTGTTGGGGTGTGTTGGGATGTGTTGGGATGTGTTGGAGTGTGTTGGGGTGTGTTGGGGTGTGTTGGAATGTGTTGGAATTTGTTGGGATGTGTTGGGTTGTGTTGGGGTGTGTTGGAGTGTGTTGGGGTGTGTTGGGATGTGTTGGGGATGTGTTGGGGTGTGTTGGGGTGTGTTGGGGTGTGTTGGGATTTGCGGGATGTGTTGGGGTGTCTTGGGGTGTGTTGGAATGTGTTAGAATATGTTGGAGTGTGTTGAGATGTGCTGGGATGTGTTGGCCTGTGTTGGGGCATGTTGGGGTGTGTTGGGGTGTGTTGGGGTGTGTTCGGATGTGTTGAGGTGTTTTGGGATGTGTTGCAGTGTGTTGGAGTGTGTTGGGGTGTGTTGGGGTGTGTTGGAATATGTTGGTATGTGGTGGAGTGTGTTGGGATGTGTTGGGATGTGTTGGGCTGTGTTGGGCAGTGTTGGGGTGTGTTGGGGTGTTGGGGTTTGTTGGGTGTGCTGGGATGTATTGCGGTGTGTTGGGTGTGTTTGGGTGTGTTGGGGTGTGGTGGAATGATTTGGGGTGTGTTGGGATGTGTTGGGTTTTATTTGGATGTGTTGGGGTGTGTTGGGGTGAGTTGGGGTGTGTTGGGGTGTGTTGGGGTGTGTTGGGGTGTGTTGGGTGTGTTGGGCTGTGTTGGGACGTGTTGGGGTGTGTTGGGATGTGTTGGGGAGAGTTGGAGTGTTTTGGGATGTGGTGGGGTGTTTTGGGGAGTGTTGAGATGTGTTGGGATGTGTTGGGGTGTGTTGGGATGTGTCGTGGTATGTTGGGATTTGTTGGGATGTGTTAGGCTGTGTTGGGGTGTGTTGGTGTGTGTTGGGATCTGTTGGGTGTGTTGGGGTGTATTGGGATGTGTTGGGATGTGTTGGGGTGTTGGGGTGTGTTGGGATGTGGTGGGATGTGCGGGATGTGTTGGGGTGTGTTGGGGTGTGTTGGAATGTGTTAGGATATGTTGGAGTATGTTGGGATGTGTTGGGATGTTTTGGGCTATTTTGGGGTGTGTTGGGGTGTGTTGGGGTGTGTTGGGCTTTGCAGGATGTGTTGGGGTGTCTTGGGGTGTGTTGGAATTTGTTAGAATTTGTTGGAGTGTGTTGAGATGTGCTGGGATGTGTTGGGCTGTGTTGGGATGTGTTGGGAAGTGCGGGATGTCTTGGGGTGTGTTGGGGTGTGTTGGAATGTGCTAGGATATGTTGGAGTGTGTTGGGATGTGCTGGGATGTGTTGGGCTGTGTTGGGCATGTTGGGGTGTGTTGGGGTGTGTTGGGATGTGTTGGGGTGTGTTGGGATGTGTTGGGGTGTGTTGGAGTGTGTTGGGGTGTGTTGGGGTGTGTTGGAATGCGTTGGAATGTGTTGGGCTGTGTTGGGTTGTGTTGGGGTGTGTTGGAGTGTGTTGGGGTGTGTTGGGATGTGTTGGGGATGTGTTGGGGTGTGTTGGGGTGTGTTGGGGTGTGTTGGGGTGTGTTGGGATTTGCGGGATGTGTTGGGGTGTCTTGGGGTGTGTTGGAATGTGTTAGAATATGTTGGAGTGTGTTGAGATGTGCTGGGATGTGTTGGGCTGTGTTGGGGCATGTTGGGGTGTGTTGGGGTGTGTTCGGATGTGTTGAGGTGTGTTGGGATGTGTTGCAGTGTGTTGGAGTGTGTTGGGGTGTGTTGGGGTGTGTTGGAATATGTTGGTATGTGGTGGAGTGTGTTGCGATGTGTTGGGATTGTTGGGCTGTGTTGCGCAGTGTTGGGGTGTGCTGGGGTGTTGGGGTTTGTTGGGTGTGCTGGGATGTATTGGGGTGTGTTGGGTGTGTTTGGGTGTGTTGGGGTGTGGTGGAATGTTTTGGGGTGTGTTGGGATGTGTTGGGCTTTCTTTGGATGTGTTGGGGTGTGTTGGGGTGATTTGGGGTGTGTTGGGGTGTGTTGCGGTGTGTTGGGGTATGTTGGGGTGTGTTGGGTGTGTTGGGCTGTATTGGGACGTGTAGGGGTGTGTTGGGATGTGCTGGGGAGAGTTGGAGTGTTTTGGGATGTGGTGGGGTGTTTTGGGGAGTGTTAAGATGTGTTGGGATGTGTTGGGGTGTGTTGGGACGTGTCGTGGTATGTTGGGATTTGTTGGGATGTGTTAGGATGTGTTGGGGTGTGTTGGGTTGTGTTGGGATGCGTTGGGGTTTGTTGGGATGTGTTGGGGTGTGTTGGAGTGTGTTGGGGTGTGTTGGGTGTACTGGGGTGTGTTGGGATGTGTTGGGATGTGTTGGGGTGTGCTGGGGTCTGTTGGCGTCTCTTGGGGTCTGTTGGGGTGTGTTGGGATGTGTTGGGGTGTGTTGGGGTTTGTTGGGGTGTGTTGGGATGTGTTGGGGTGTGCTGGGGTGTGTTGGCGTCTCTTGGGGTCTGTTGGGGTGTGTTGGGATGTGTTGGGGTGTGTTGGGATGTGTTGCGGCATGCTGGGGTGTGTTGGCACGTGTTTGGGTGGGTTGGGTTGTGTTGGGGTGTGCTGGACTGTGCTGGGTTGTTTTGGGGTGTGTTGGGATGTGTTGGAGTGTGTTAGGATGTGTTGGAGTGTGTTGGGGTGTGTTGCAATGTGTTGGGGTGTGTTGTGATGTATTGCGGTGTGTTGGGATCTGTTGGGGTCTATTGGGATGTGTTGGAATGTGTTGGGATGTGTTGGGGTGTGGGGTGTGTTGGCGTGTGGTGGGGTGTGTTGGGATGTGTTGGGATGTGTTGGGATGTGTTGGGGTGTGTTGGGATGTGTTGGGGTGAGTTGGGGTGTGTTGGGGTGTGTTGGGATGTGTTGGGGTGAGTTGGATTATGTTGGCATGTGTTTGGTGCTTTGGCATGTGTTTGGGTGTGCTGGCATGTGTCGGGATGTGTTGGGATGTGTTGGGGTGTGTTGGGGTGTGTTGGGATGTGTTGGGGTGTGTTGGGGTGCGTTGGGATGTGTTGGGGTGTGTTGGGGTGTGTTGGGATGTGTTGGGGTGTGTTGGGGTGTGTTGGGATGTGCTGGGGTGTGTTGGGATGTGCTGGGTTTGTTGGGATGTGTTGGGGTGTGTTGGGGTGTGTTGGAGTGCGCTGGGGTGTTTTGGGTGTGTTGGGGTGTGTTGGGATGTGTTGGGATGTGTTGGGGTGTGCTGGGAAGTGCTGGGGTGTGCTGGGATGTGTTGGGGTGTGCTGGGATGTGTTGGGGTCTGTTGAGGTGTGTTGGGATGTGTTGAGGGGTGTTGGGATGAGTTGGGGTGTGTTGGGATGTGTTGGCATGTGTTTGGGTGTGTTGTGGTGTGTTGGGGTGTGTTGGAGTGTGCTGGGGTGTGCTGGGTGTGTTGGGATGTGTTGGGGTGTGTTGGGATGTGTTGGGGTGTGTTGGGATGTGTTGGGGTGTGTTGGGGTCTGTTGCAATGTGTTGGGGTGTGTTGGTTTGTGTTGGGTTGTGTTGGGGTATGCTGGGATGTTTTGGGGTGTGTTGGGCTGTGTTGGGATGTGTTGGAATGTGTTGGGATGTGTTGGGCTGTGGTGTGTGTTGGGAGGTGGTGGGTTGTGTTGGGGTGTGTGGGGATGTGTTGGGGTGTGTTGTGATGTGTTGCGGTGTGTTGGGATGTGTTGGGGTCTATTGGGATGTGTTGGGATGTGTTGGGGTGTGTTGGGATGTGTTGGAGTGTGTTGGGATGTGTTGGGGTGTGTTAGAGTGTGTTGGGGTGTGTTGGGATGTGTTGGGGATGTGTTGGGTGTGTTGTGGTGTGTTGGGATGTGTTAGGATATGTTGGAGTGTGTTGGGATGTGCTGGGATGTGTTGGGCTGTTTTGGGGTGTGTTGGGGTGTGTTGAGATGTGCGGGATGTCTTGGGGTGTGTTGGGGTGTGTTGGAATGTGTTAGGATATGTTGGAGTGTGTTGGGATGTGCTGGGATGTGTTGGGCTGTGTTGGGCATGTTGGGGTGTGTTGGGGTGTGTTGGGGGGTGTTGGGGTGTGTTGGGGTGTGTTGGGATGTGTTGGGATGTGTTGGAGTGTGTTGGGGTGTGTTGGGGTGTGTTGGAATGTGTTGGAATTTGTTGGGATGTGTTGGGTTGTGTTGGGGTGTGTTGGAGTGTGTTGGGGTGTGTTGGGATGTGTTGGGGATGTGTTGGGGTGTGTTGGGGTGTGTTGGGGTGTGTTGGGATTTGCGGGATGTGTTGGGGTGTCTTGGGGTGTGTTGGAATGTGTTAGAATATGTTGGAGTGTGTTGAGATGTGCTGGGATGTGTTGGCCTGTGTTGGGGCATGTTGGGGTGTGTTGGGGTGTGTTGGGGTGTGTTCGGATGTGTTGAGGTGTTTTGGGATGTGTTGCAGTGTGTTGGAGTGTGTTGGGGTGTGTTGGGGTGTGTTGGAATATGTTGGTATGTGGTGGAGTGTGTTGGGATGTGTTGGGATGTGTTGGGCTGTGTTGGGCAGTGTTGGGGTGTGTTGGGGTGTTGGGGTTTGTTGGGTGTGCTGGGATGTATTGCGGTGTGTTGGGTGTGTTTGGGTGTGTTGGGGTGTGGTGGAATGATTTGGGGTGTGTTGGGATGTGTTGGGTTTTATTTGGATGTGTTGGGGTGTGTTGGGGTGAGTTGGGGTGTGTTGGGGTGTGTTGGGGTGTGTTGGGGTGTGTTGGGTGTGTTGGGCTGTGTTGGGACGTGTTGGGGTGTGTTGGGATGTGTTGGGGAGAGTTGGAGTGTTTTGGGATGTGGTGGGGTGTTTTGGGGAGTGTTGAGATGTGTTGGGATGTGTTGGGGTGTGTTGGGATGTGTCGTGGTATGTTGGGATTTGTTGGGATGTGTTAGGCTGTGTTGGGGTGTGTTGGTGTGTGTTGGGATCTGTTGGGTGTGTTGGGGTGTATTGGGATGTGTTGGGATGTGTTGGGGTGTTGGGGTGTGTTGGGATGTGGTGGGATGTGCGGGATGTGTTGGGGTGTGTTGGGGTGTGTTGGAATGTGTTAGGATATGTTGGAGTATGTTGGGATGTGTTGGGATGTTTTGGGCTATTTTGGGGTGTGTTGGGGTGTGTTGGGGTGTGTTGGGCTTTGCAGGATGTGTTGGGGTGTCTTGGGGTGTGTTGGAATTTGTTAGAATTTGTTGGAGTGTGTTGAGATGTGCTGGGATGTGTTGGGCTGTGTTGGGATGTGTTGGGAAGTGCGGGATGTCTTGGGGTGTGTTGGGGTGTGTTGGAATGTGCTAGGATATGTTGGAGTGTGTTGGGATGTGCTGGGATGTGTTGGGCTGTGTTGGGCATGTTGGGGTGTGTTGGGGTGTGTTGGGATGTGTTGGGGTGTGTTGGGATGTGTTGGGGTGTGTTGGAGTGTGTTGGGGTGTGTTGGGGTGTGTTGGAATGCGTTGGAATGTGTTGGGCTGTGTTGGGTTGTGTTGGGGTGTGTTGGAGTGTGTTGGGGTGTGTTGGGATGTGTTGGGGATGTGTTGGGGTGTGTTGGGGTGTGTTGGGGTGTGTTGGGGTGTGTTGGGATTTGCGGGATGTGTTGGGGTGTCTTGGGGTGTGTTGGAATGTGTTAGAATATGTTGGAGTGTGTTGAGATGTGCTGGGATGTGTTGGGCTGTGTTGGGGCATGTTGGGGTGTGTTGGGGTGTGTTCGGATGTGTTGAGGTGTGTTGGGATGTGTTGCAGTGTGTTGGAGTGTGTTGGGGTGTGTTGGGGTGTGTTGGAATATGTTGGTATGTGGTGGAGTGTGTTGCGATGTGTTGGGATTGTTGGGCTGTGTTGCGCAGTGTTGGGGTGTGCTGGGGTGTTGGGGTTTGTTGGGTGTGCTGGGATGTATTGGGGTGTGTTGGGTGTGTTTGGGTGTGTTGGGGTGTGGTGGAATGTTTTGGGGTGTGTTGGGATGTGTTGGGCTTTCTTTGGATGTGTTGGGGTGTGTTGGGGTGATTTGGGGTGTGTTGGGGTGTGTTGCGGTGTGTTGGGGTATGTTGGGGTGTGTTGGGTGTGTTGGGCTGTATTGGGACGTGTAGGGGTGTGTTGGGATGTGCTGGGGAGAGTTGGAGTGTTTTGGGATGTGGTGGGGTGTTTTGGGGAGTGTTAAGATGTGTTGGGATGTGTTGGGGTGTGTTGGGACGTGTCGTGGTATGTTGGGATTTGTTGGGATGTGTTAGGATGTGTTGGGGTGTGTTGGGTTGTGTTGGGATGCGTTGGGGTTTGTTGGGATGTGTTGGGGTGTGTTGGAGTGTGTTGGGGTGTGTTGGGTGTACTGGGGTGTGTTGGGATGTGTTGGGATGTGTTGGGGTGTGCTGGGGTCTGTTGGCGTCTCTTGGGGTCTGTTGGGGTGTGTTGGGATGTGTTGGGGTGTGTTGGGGTTTGTTGGGGTGTGTTGGGATGTGTTGGGGTGTGCTGGGGTGTGTTGGCGTCTCTTGGGGTCTGTTGGGGTGTGTTGGGATGTGTTGGGGTGTGTTGGGATGTGTTGCGGCATGCTGGGGTGTGTTGGCACGTGTTTGGGTGGGTTGGGTTGTGTTGGGGTGTGCTGGACTGTGCTGGGTTGTTTTGGGGTGTGTTGGGATGTGTTGGAGTGTGTTAGGATGTGTTGGAGTGTGTTGGGGTGTGTTGCAATGTGTTGGGGTGTGTTGTGATGTATTGCGGTGTGTTGGGATCTGTTGGGGTCTATTGGGATGTGTTGGAATGTGTTGGGATGTGTTGGGGTGTGGGGTGTGTTGGCGTGTGGTGGGGTGTGTTGGGATGTGTTGGGATGTGTTGGGATGTGTTGGGGTGTGTTGGGATGTGTTGGGGTGAGTTGGGGTGTGTTGGGGTGTGTTGGGATGTGTTGGGGTGAGTTGGATTATGTTGGCATGTGTTTGGTGCTTTGGCATGTGTTTGGGTGTGCTGGCATGTGTCGGGATGTGTTGGGATGTGTTGGGGTGTGTTGGGGTGTGTTGGGATGTGTTGGGGTGTGTTGGGGTGCGTTGGGATGTGTTGGGGTGTGTTGGGGTGTGTTGGGATGTGTTGGGGTGTGTTGGGGTGTGTTGGGATGTGCTGGGGTGTGTTGGGATGTGCTGGGTTTGTTGGGATGTGTTGGGGTGTGTTGGGGTGTGTTGGAGTGCGCTGGGGTGTTTTGGGTGTGTTGGGGTGTGTTGGGATGTGTTGGGATGTGTTGGGGTGTGCTGGGAAGTGCTGGGGTGTGCTGGGATGTGTTGGGGTGTGCTGGGATGTGTTGGGGTCTGTTGAGGTGTGTTGGGATGTGTTGAGGGGTGTTGGGATGAGTTGGGGTGTGTTGGGATGTGTTGGCATGTGTTTGGGTGTGTTGTGGTGTGTTGGGGTGTGTTGGAGTGTGCTGGGGTGTGCTGGGTGTGTTGGGATGTGTTGGGGTGTGTTGGGATGTGTTGGGGTGTGTTGGGATGTGTTGGGGTGTGTTGGAGTGTGTTGGGGTGTGTTACGGTGTGTTGGAATGTGTTGGGATGTGTTGGAGTGTGTTGGGATGTGTTGGGATGTGTTGGGCTGTGTTGGGCATTGTTGGGGTTTGTTGGGGTGTTGGGGTTTGTTGGGTGTGCTGGTGTGTATTGGGGCATGTTGGGGTGTGTTATGGTGTGTTGGGATGTGCGGGATGTGTTGGGGTGTGTTGGGATGTGGTGGGGTGTGTTGGTGTGTGGCGGGGTGTGTTGGGATGTGTTGGGGTGTGTTGGAGTGTGTTGGGGTGTGTTGGGGTGTGTTGAAATGTGTTGGGATGTGTTGGAGTGTGTTGGGCTCTGTTGGGATGTGTTGGGGTGTTTTGGGGTGTGTTGGAGTGTGTTGGGGTGTGTTGGGATGTGTTGGGGATGTGTTGGGGTGTGTTGTGGGGTGTTGGGATGTGTTGGGATGTGTTGCTGTGTGTTGGGATGTGTTGGGGTGTGTTGGGATGTGTTGGGGTGTGTTGGGTGTGTTGGGATGTCGTGGGGTGTGTTGGAGTGTGGCGGGCTGTGTTGGAGTGTTGGAATGTGTTGGGGTGTATTGGGATGTGTTGGGGTGTTTTGTGGTATTTTGGGGTTTGTTGGGGTGTGTTGGATGTGTTGGAGTGTGTTGGGGTGTGTTTGTTTGTGTTAGCGTGTGTTGCGATGTGTTGGGGTATGTTGGAATGTGTTGGGATGTGTTGGGGTGTGTTGGGGTATGTTGGGGTGTGTTGGGATGTGTTGGGGTGTGTTTGGGTGTGTTGGGCTGTGTTGGGATGTGTTGGGATGTGTTCGCGTGTGTTGGGATGTATTGGGAAGTGTTGCTGTGTGTTGGGATATGTTGGCGTGTTTTGGAGTGTGTTGGGGTGTGTTGGGATTAGTTGGGGATGTGTTGGGTGTGTTGTGGTGTGTTGGGATGTGTTAGGATATGTTGGAGTGTTTTGGGATGTGCTGGGATGTGTTGGGCTGTTTTGGGGTGTGTTGAGGTGTGTTGGGATGTGCGGGATGTCTTGGGGTGTGTTGGGGTGTGTTGGAATGTGTTAGGATATGTTGGAGTGTGTTGGGATGTGCTGGGATGTGTTGGGCTGTGTTGGGTATGTTGCGGTGTGTTGGGGTGTGTTGGGGTGTGTTGGGATGTGTTGGGGTGTGTTGGGATGGGTTGGGGTGTGTTGGAGTGTGTTGGGGTGTGTTGGGGTGTGTTGGAATGTGTTGAAATTTGTTGGGATGTGTTGGGTTGTGTTGGGGTGCGTTGGAGTGTGTTGGGGAGTGTTGGGATGTGTCGGGGATGTGTTGGGGTGTGTTGGGGTGTGTTGGGATGTGCGGGATGTGTTGGGGTGTCTTGGGGTGTGTTGGATGGTGTTAGGATATGTTGGAGTGTGTTGAGATGTGCTGGTATGTGTTGGGCTGTGTTGGGGCATGTTGGGGTGTGTTGGGGTGTTTAAGGGGTGTGTTGGAATGTGTTGGAATGTGTTGAGCTGTGTTGGGGTGTGTTGGAGTGTGTTGGGGAGTGTTGGGATGTGTTGGGGATGTGTTGGGGTGTGTTGGGGTGTGTTGGGATGTGCGGGACGTGTTGGGGTGTCTTGGGGTGTGTTGGAAGGTGTCAGGATATGTTGGAGTGTATTGAGATGTGCTGGGATGTGTTGGGCTGTTTTGGGGCATGTTGGGGTGTGTTGGGGTGTGTTGGGATGTGTTGGGGTGTGTTGGAGTGTGTTGGGGTGTGTTACGGTGTGTTGGAATGTGTTGGGATGTGTTGGAGTGTGTTGGGATGTGTTGGGATGTGTTGGGCTGTGTTGGGCATTGTTGGGGTTTGTTGGGGTGTTGGGGTTTGTTGGGTGTGCTGGTGTGTATTGGGGCATGTTGGGGTGTGTTATGGTGTGTTGGGATGTGCGGGATGTGTTGGGGTGTGTTGGGATGTGGTGGGGTGTGTTGGTGTGTGGCGGGGTGTGTTGGGATGTGTTGGGGTGTGTTGGAGTGTGTTGGGGTGTGTTGGGGTGTGTTGAAATGTGTTGGGATGTGTTGGAGTGTGTTGGGCTCTGTTGGGATGTGTTGGGGTGTTTTGGGGTGTGTTGGAGTGTGTTGGGGTGTGTTGGGATGTGTTGGGGATGTGTTGGGGTGTGTTGTGGGGTGTTGGGATGTGTTGGGATGTGTTGCTGTGTGTTGGGATGTGTTGGGGTGTGTTGGGATGTGTTGGGGTGTGTTGGGTGTGTTGGGATGTCGTGGGGTGTGTTGGAGTGTGGCGGGCTGTGTTGGAGTGTTGGAATGTGTTGGGGTGTATTGGGATGTGTTGGGGTGTTTTGTGGTATTTTGGGGTTTGTTGGGGTGTGTTGGATGTGTTGGAGTGTGTTGGGGTGTGTTTGTTTGTGTTAGCGTGTGTTGCGATGTGTTGGGGTATGTTGGAATGTGTTGGGATGTGTTGGGGTGTGTTGGGGTATGTTGGGGTGTGTTGGGATGTGTTGGGGTGTGTTTGGGTGTGTTGGGCTGTGTTGGGATGTGTTGGGATGTGTTCGCGTGTGTTGGGATGTATTGGGAAGTGTTGCTGTGTGTTGGGATATGTTGGCGTGTTTTGGAGTGTGTTGGGGTGTGTTGGGATTAGTTGGGGATGTGTTGGGTGTGTTGTGGTGTGTTGGGATGTGTTAGGATATGTTGGAGTGTTTTGGGATGTGCTGGGATGTGTTGGGCTGTTTTGGGGTGTGTTGAGGTGTGTTGGGATGTGCGGGATGTCTTGGGGTGTGTTGGGGTGTGTTGGAATGTGTTAGGATATGTTGGAGTGTGTTGGGATGTGCTGGGATGTGTTGGGCTGTGTTGGGTATGTTGCGGTGTGTTGGGGTGTGTTGGGGTGTGTTGGGATGTGTTGGGGTGTGTTGGGATGGGTTGGGGTGTGTTGGAGTGTGTTGGGGTGTGTTGGGGTGTGTTGGAATGTGTTGAAATTTGTTGGGATGTGTTGGGTTGTGTTGGGGTGCGTTGGAGTGTGTTGGGGAGTGTTGGGATGTGTCGGGGATGTGTTGGGGTGTGTTGGGGTGTGTTGGGATGTGCGGGATGTGTTGGGGTGTCTTGGGGTGTGTTGGATGGTGTTAGGATATGTTGGAGTGTGTTGAGATGTGCTGGTATGTGTTGGGCTGTGTTGGGGCATGTTGGGGTGTGTTGGTGTGTGTTGGGATGTGTTGGGGTGTGTTGGAGTGTGTTGGGGTGTGTTAGGGTGTGTTGGAATGTGTTGGGATGTGTTGGAGTGTGTTGGGATGTGTTGGGATGTGTTGGGCTGTGTTGGGCAGTGTTGGGGTGTGTTGGGGTGTTGGGGTTTGTTGGGTGTGCTGGGGTGTATTGGGGCATGTTGGGGTGTGTTGGGATGTGCGGGATGTGTTGGGGTGTGTTGGGATGTGATGGGGTGTGTTGGGGTGTGGCGGAGTGTGCTGGGGTGTGTTGGGGTGTGTTGGGATGTGTTGGGGTGTGTTGGAGTGTGTTGGGTTGTGTTGGGGTGTGTTGAAATGTATTGGTATGTGTTGGAGTGTGTTGGGCTCTGTTGGGATGTGTTGGGATGTTTCGGGGTATGTTGGAGTGTGTTGGGGTGTGTTGGGATGTGTTGGGGATGTGTTGGGGTGTGTTGTGGGGTGTTGGGATGTGTTGGGATGTGTTGCTGTGTGTTGGGATGTGTTGGGGTGTGTTGGGATGTGTTGGGGTCTGTTGGGTGTGTTGGGATGTCGTGGGGTGTGTTGGAGTGTGGCGGGGTGTGTTGGAGTGCTGGAATGTGTTGGGGTGTGTTGGGATGTGTTGGGGTGTGTTGGGGTATTTTGGGGTGTGTTGGGGTGTGTTGGATGTGTTGGAGTGTGTTGGGGTGTGTTCGTTTGTGTTATCGTGTCTTGCGATGTGTTGGGGTATGTTGGAATGTGTTGGGATGTGTTGGGGTGTGTTGGGGTATGTTGGGGTGTGTTGGGATCTGTTGGGGTGTGTTTGGGTGTGTTGGGATCTGTTGGGATGTGTTGGGATGTGTTCGCGTGTGTTGGGATGTGCTGGGATGTGTTGCTGTGTGTTGGGATGTGTTGGGGTGTTTTGGAGTGTGTTGGGGTGTGTTGGGATGTGTTGGGGATGTGTTGGGTGTGTTGTGGTGTGTTGGGATGTGGTAGGATACGTTGGAATATGTTGGGATGTGCTGGGATGTGTTAGGCTGTTTTGGGGTGTGTTGGGGTGTGTTGGGATGTGCGGGATGTCTTGGGGTGTGTTGGAATGTGTTAGGATATGTTGGAGTGTGTTGGGATGTGCTGGGATGTGTTGGGCTGTGTTGGGCATGTTGGGGTGTGTTGGGGTGTGTTGGGGTGTGTTGGGATGTGTTGGGGTGTGTTGGGATGTGTTGGGGTGTGTTGGAGTGTGTTGGGGTGTGTTGGGGTGTGTTGGAATGTGTTGGAATTTGTTGGGATGTGTTGGGTTGTGTTGGGGTGTGTTGGAGTGTGTTGGGGTGTGTTGGGATGTGTTGGGGTGTGTTGGTGTGTTGGGGTTTGTTGGGTGTGCTGGGATGTATTGCGGTGTGTTGGGTGTGTTTGGGTGTGTTGGGGTGTGGTGGAATGTTTTGGGGTGTGTTGGGATGTGTTGGGGTCTGTTGGGTGTGTTGGGATGTCGTGGGGTGTGTTGGAGTGTGGCGGGGTGTGTTGGAGTGCTGGAATGTGTTGGGGTGTGTTGGGATGTGTTGGGGTGTGTTGGGGTATTTTGGGGTGTGTTGGGGTGTGTTGGATGTGTTGGAGTGTGTTGGGGTGTGTTCGTTTGTGTTAGCGTGTGTTGCGATGTGTTGGGGTATGTTGGAATGTGTTGGGGTGTGTTGGGGTATGTTGGGGTGTGTTGGGGTGTGTTGGGATGTGTTGGGATGTGTTGGGGTGTGTTGGGGTATGTTGGAATGTGTTAGGATATGTTGGAGTGTGTTGGGATGTGTTGGGATGTGTTGGGCTGTGTTGGGCATGTTGGGGTGTGTTTGGGTGTGTTGGGGTTTGTTGGGATGTGTTGGGGTGCGTTGGAGTGTGTTGGGGTGTGTTGGAATGTGTTGGAATGTGTTGGGCTGTGTTGGGTTGTGTTGCAGTGTGTTGGAGTGTGTTGGGGTGTGTTGGGATGTGTTGGGGATGTGTTGGGATGTGTTGGGCTGTGTTGGGCAGTGTTGGGGAGTGTTGGGGTGTTGGGGTTTGTTGGGTGTGCTGGGGTGTATTGGGGCATGTTGGGGTGTGTTGGGGTGTGTTGGGATGTGCAGGATGTGTTGGGGTGTGTTGGGATGTGGTGGGGTGTGGCGGGGTGTGGCGGGGTGTGCTGGGGTGTGTTGGGTTGTGTTGGGATGTGTTGGGGTGTGTTGCAGTGTGTTGGGGTGTGTTGGGGTGTGTTGAAATGTGCTGGGATGTGTTGGAGTGTGTTGGGCTCTGTTGGGATGTGTTGGGATGTTTTGGGGTGTGTTGGAGTGTGTTGGGGTGTGTTGGAATGTGTTGGGGGTGTGTTGGGGTGTGTTGTGGGGTGTTGGGATGTGTTGGGATGTGTTGCTGTGTGTTGGGATGTGTTGGGATGTGTTGGGGTGTGTTGGGTGTGTTGGGATGTCGTGGGGTGTGTTGGAGTGTGGCGGGGTGTGTTGGAGTGTTGGAATGTGTTGGGGTGTGTTCGGATGTGTTGGGGTGTGTTGGGGTATTTTGGGGTTTGTTGGGGTGTGTTGGATGTGAAGGAGTGTGTTGGGGTGTGTTGGTTTGTGTTAGCGTGTGTTGCGATGTGTTGGGGTATGTTGGAATGTGTTGGAATATGTTGGGGTGTGTTGGGGTATGTTGGGGTGTGTTGGGATTTGTTTGGGTGTGTTTGGGTGTGTTGGGCTGTGTTGGGATGTGTTGGGATGTGTTCGTGTGTGTTGGGATGTGTTGCTGTGTGTTGGGATGCGTTGGGGTGTTTTGGAGTGTGTTGGGGTGTGGTGGGATGTGTTGGGGATGTGTTGGGGTGTGTTGTGGTTTGTTGCGATGTGTTAGGATATGTTGGAGTGTGTTGGGATGTGCTGGGATGTGCTGGGCTGTTTTGGGGTGTGTTGGGGTGTGTTGGGATGTGCGGGATGTCTTGGGGTGTGTTGGGGTGTGTCGGAATGTGTTAGGATATGTTGGAGTGTGTTGGGATGTGCTGGGATGTGTTGGGCTGTGTTGGGCATGTTGGGGTGTGTTGGGGTGTGTTGGGGTGTGTTGGGATGTGTTGGGGTGTGTTGGGATGTGTTGGGGTGTGCTGGAGTGTGTTGGGGTGTGTTGGGGTGTGTTGGAATGTGTTGGAATGTGTTGGGCTGTGTTGGGTTGTGTTGGGGTGTGTTGGAGTGTGTTGGGGTGTGTTGGGATGTGTTGGGGATGTGTTGGGGTGTGTTGGGGTGTGTTGGGGTGTGTTGGAATTTGCAGGATATGTTGGGGTGTCTTGGGGTGTGTTGGAATGTGTTAGAATATGTTGGAGTGTGTTGAGATGTGCTGGGATGTGTTGGCCTGTGTTGGGGCATGTTGGGGTGTGTTGGGGTGTGTTCGGATGTGTTGAGGTGTGTTGGGATGTGTTGCAGTGTGTTGGAGTGTGTTGGGGTCTGTTGGGGTGTGTTGGAATATGTTGGTATGTGGCGGAGTGTGTTGGGATGTGTTGGGATGTGTTGGGCTGTGTTGGGCAGTGTTGGGGTGTGTTGGGGAGTTGGGGTTTGTTGGGTGTGCTGGGATCTATTGGGGTGTGTTGGGTGTGTTTGAGTGTGTTGGGGTGTGGTGGAATGTTTTGGGGTGTGTTGGGATGTGTTGGGCATTGTTTGGATGTGTTGGGGTGTGTTGGGCTGAGTTGGGGTGTGTTGGGTGTGTTGGGCTGCGTTGGGACGTGTTGGGGTGTGTTGGGATGTGTTGGGGAGAGTTGGAGTGTTTTGGGATGTGGTGGGGTGTTTTGGGGAGTGTTCAGACGTGTTGGGATGTGTTGGGGTGTGTTGGGGTGTGTTGTGGTTTGTTGCGATGTGTTAGGATATGTTGGAGTGTGTTGGGATGTGCTGGGATGTGCTGGGCTGTTTTGGGGTGTGTTGGGGTGTGTTGGGATGTGCGGGATGTCTTGGGGTGTGTTGGGGTGTGTCGGAATGTGTTAGGATATGTTGGAGTGTGTTGGGATGTGCTGGGATGTGTTGGGCTGTGTTGGGCATGTTGGGGTGTGTTGGGGTGTGTTGGGGTGTGTTGGGATGTGTTGGGGTGTGTTGGGATGTGTTGGGGTGTGCTGGAGTGTGTTGGGGTGTGTTGGGGTGTGTTGGAATGTGTTGGAATGTGTTGGGCTGTGTTGGGTTGTGTTGGGGTGTGTTGGAGTGTGTTGGGGTGTGTTGGGATGTGTTGGGGATGTGTTGGGGTGTGTTGGGGTGTGTTGGAATTTGCAGGATATGTTGGGGTGTCTTGGGGTGTGTTGGAATGTGTTAGAATATGTTGGAGTGTGTTGAGATGTGCTGGGATGTGTTGGGCTGTGTTGGGCATGTTGGGGTGTGTTGGGGTGTGTTGGGGTGTGTTGGGATGTGTTGGGGTGTGTTGGGATGTGTTGGGGTGTGCTGGAGTGTGTTGGGGTGTGTTGGGGTGTGTTGGAATGTGTTGGAATGTGTTGGGCTGTGTTGGGTTGTGTTGGGGTGTGTTGGAGTGTGTTGGGGTGTGTTGGGATGTGTTGGGGATGTGTTGGGGTGTGTTGGGGTGTGTTGGAATTTGCAGGATATGTTGGGGTGTCTTGGGGTGTGTTGGAATGTGTTAGAATATGTTGGAGTGTGTTGAGATGTGCTGGGATGTGTTGGCCTGTGTTGGGGCATGTTGGGGTGTGTTGGGGTGTGTTCGGATGTGTTGAGGTGTGTTGGGATGTGTTGCAGTGTGTTGGAGTGTGTTGGGGTCTGTTGGGGTGTGTTGGAATATGTTGGTATGTGGCGGAGTGTGTTGGGATGTGTTGGGATGTGTTGGGCTGTGTTGGGCAGTGTTGGGGTGTGTTGGGGAGTTGGGGTTTGTTGGGTGTGCTGGGATCTATTGGGGTGTGTTGGGTGTGTTTGAGTGTGTTGGGGTGTGGTGGAATGTTTTGGGGTGTGTTGGGATGTGTTGGGCATTGTTTGGATGTGTTGGGGTGTGTTGGGCTGAGTTGGGGTGTGTTGGGTGTGTTGGGCTGCGTTGGGACGTGTTGGGGTGTGTTGGGATGTGTTGGGGAGAGTTGGAGTGTTTTGGGATGTGGTGGGGTGTTTTGGGGAGTGTTCAGACGTGTTGGGATGTGTTGGGGTGTGTTGGGATGTGTCGTGGTATGTTGGGATTTGTTGGGATGTGTTAGGATGTGTTGGGGTGTGTTGGTGTGTGTTGGGATGTGTTGGGTGTGTTGGGGTGTATTGGGATGTGTTAGGGGTGTGTTGGGGTGTGGGGTGTGTTGGGATGTGGTGGGATGTGCGGGATGTGTTGGGGTGTGTTGGGGTGTGTTGGAATGTGTTAGGATATGTTGGAGTGTGTTGGGTTGTGTTGGGATGTGTTGGGCTATTTTGGGGTGTGTTGGGGTGTGTTGGGATGTGCGGGATGTGTTGGGGTGTGTTGGGCATGTTAGGATATGTTGGAGTGTGTTGGGATGTGTTGGGATGTGTTGGGCTGTGTTGGGCATGTTGGGGTGTGTTGGGGTGTGTTGGGATGTGTTGGGGTGTGTTGGGATGTGTTGGGGTGTGTTGGAGTGTGTTGGGGTGTTTAAGGGGTGTGTTGGAATGTGTTGGAATGTGTTGGGCTGTGTTGGGGTGTGTTGGAGTGTGTTGGGGAGTGTTGGGATGTGTTGGGGATGTGTTGGGGTGTGTGGGGGTGTGTTGGGATGTGCGGGACGTGTTGGGGTGTCTTGGGGTGTGTTGGAAGGTGTCAGGATATGTTGGAGTGTGTTGAGATGTGCTGGGATGTGTTGGGCTGTTTTGGGGCATGTTGGGGTGTGTTGGGGTGTGTTGGGATGTGTTGGGGTGTGTTGGAGTGTGTTGGGGTGTGTTACGGTGTGTTGGAATGTGTTGGGATGTGTTGGAGTGTGTTGGGATGTGTTGGGCTGTGTTGGGCATTGTTGGGGTTTGTTGGGGTGTTGGGGTTTGTTGGGTGTGCTGGTGTGTATTGGGGCATGTTGGGGTGTGTTATGGTGTGTTGGGATGTGCGGGATGTGTTGGGGTGTGTTGGGATGTGGTGGGGTGTGTTGGTGTGTGGCGGGGTGTGTTGGGATGTGTTGGGGTGTGTTGGAGTGTGGTGGGGTGTGTTGGGGTGTGTTGAAATGTGTTGGGATGTGTTGGAGTGTGTTGGGCTCTGTTGGGATGTGTTGGGGTGTTTTGGGGTGTGTTGGAGTGTGTTGGGGTGTGTTGGGATGTGTTGGGGATGTGTTGGGGTGTGTTGTGGGGTGTTGGGATGTGTTGGGATGTGTTGCTGTGTGTTGGGATGTGTTGGGGTGTGTTGGGATGTGTTGGGGTGTGTTGGGTGTGTTGGGATGTCGTGGGGTGTGTTGGAGTGTGGCGGGCTGTGTTGGAGTGTTGGAATGTGTTGGGGTGTATTGGGATGTGTTGGGGTGTTTTGTGGTATTTTGGGGTTTGTTGGGGTGTGTTGGATGTGTTGGAGTGTGTTGGGGTGTGTTTGTTTGTGTTAGCGTGTGTTGCGATGTGTTGGGGTATGTTGGAATGTGTTGGGATGTGTTGGGGTGTGTTGGGGTATGTTGGGGTGTGTTGGGATGTGTTGGGGTGTGTTTGGGTGTGTTGGGCTGTGTTGGGATGTGTTGGGATGTGTTCGCGTGTGTTGGGATGTATTGGGAAGTGTTGCTGTGTGTTGGGATATGTTGGCGTGTTTTGGAGTGTGTTGGGGTGTGTTGGGATTAGTTGGGGATGTGTTGGGTGTGTTGTGGTGTGTTGGGATGTGTTAGGATATGTTGGAGTGTTTTGGGATGTGCTGGGATGTGTTGGGCTGTTTTGGGGTGTGTTGAGGTGTGTTGGGATGTGCGGGATGTCTTGGGGTGTGTTGGGGTGTGTTGGAATGTGTTAGGATATGTTGGAGTGTGTTGGGATGTGCTGGGATGTGTTGGGCTGTGTTGGGTATGTTGCGGTGTGTTGGGGTGTGTTGGGGTGTGTTGGGATGGGTTGGGGTGTGTTGGAGTGTGTTGGGGTGTGTTGGGGTGTGTTGGAATGTGTTGAAATTTGTTGGGATGTGTTGGGTTGTGTTGGGGTGCGTTGGAGTGTGTTGGGGAGTGTTGGGATGTGTCGGGGATGTGTTGGGGTGTGTTGGGGTGTGTTGGGATGTGCGGGATGTGTTGGGGTGTCTTGGGGTGTGTTGGATGGTGTTAGGATATGTTGGAGTGTGTTGAGATGTGCTGGTATGTGTTGGGCTGTGTTGGGGCATGTTGGGGTGTGTTGGGGTGTTTAAGGGGTGTGTTGGAATGTGTTGGAATGTGTTGAGCTGTGTTGGGGTGTGTTGGAGTGTGTTGGGGAGTGTTGGGATGTGTTGGGGATGTGTTGGGGTGTGTTGGGGTGTGTTGGGATGTGCGGGACGTGTTGGGGTGTCTTGGGGTGTGTTGGAAGGTGTCAGGATATGTTGGAGTGTATTGAGATGTGCTGGGATGTGTTGGGCTGTTTTGGGGCATGTTGGGGTGTGTTGGGGTGTGTTGGGATGTGTTGGGGTGTGTTGGAGTGTGTTGGGGTGTGTTACGGTGTGTTGGAATGTGTTGGGATGTGTTGGAGTGTGTTGGGATGTGTTGGGATGTGTTGGGCTGTGTTGGGCATTGTTGGGGTTTGTTGGGGTGTTGGGGTTTGTTGGGTGTGCTGGTGTGTATTGGGGCATGTTGGGGTGTGTTATGGTGTGTTGGGATGTGCGGGATGTGTTGGGGTGTGTTGGGATGTGGTGGGGTGTGTTGGTGTGTGGCGGGGTGTGTTGGGATGTGTTGGGGTGTGTTGGAGTGTGTTGGGGTGTGTTGGGGTGTGTTGAAATGTGTTGGGATGTGTTGGAGTGTGTTGGGCTCTGTTGGGATGTGTTGGGGTGTTTTGGGGTGTGTTGGAGTGTGTTGGGGTGTGTTGGGATGTGTTGGGGATGTGTTGGGGTGTGTTGTGGGGTGTTGGGATGTGTTGGGATGTGTTGCTGTGTGTTGGGATGTGTTGGGGTGTGTTGGGATGTGTTGGGGTGTGTTGGGTGTGTTGGGATGTCGTGGGGTGTGTTGGAGTGTGGCGGGCTGTGTTGGAGTGTTGGAATGTGTTGGGGTGTATTGGGATGTGTTGGGGTGTTTTGTGGTATTTTGGGGTTTGTTGGGGTGTGTTGGATGTGTTGGAGTGTGTTGGGGTGTGTTTGTTTGTGTTAGCGTGTGTTGCGATGTGTTGGGGTATGTTGGAATGTGTTGGGATGTGTTGGGGTGTGTTGGGGTATGTTGGGGTGTGTTGGGATGTGTTGGGGTGTGTTTGGGTGTGTTGGGCTGTGTTGGGATGTGTTGGGATGTGTTCGCGTGTGTTGGGATGTATTGGGAAGTGTTGCTGTGTGTTGGGATATGTTGGCGTGTTTTGGAGTGTGTTGGGGTGTGTTGGGATTAGTTGGGGATGTGTTGGGTGTGTTGTGGTGTGTTGGGATGTGTTAGGATATGTTGGAGTGTTTTGGGATGTGCTGGGATGTGTTGGGCTGTTTTGGGGTGTGTTGAGGTGTGTTGGGATGTGCGGGATGTCTTGGGGTGTGTTGGGGTGTGTTGGAATGTGTTAGGATATGTTGGAGTGTGTTGGGATGTGCTGGGATGTGTTGGGCTGTGTTGGGTATGTTGCGGTGTGTTGGGGTGTGTTGGGGTGTGTTGGGATGTGTTGGGGTGTGTTGGGATGGGTTGGGGTGTGTTGGAGTGTGTTGGGGTGTGTTGGGGTGTGTTGGAATGTGTTGAAATTTGTTGGGATGTGTTGGGTTGTGTTGGGGTGCGTTGGAGTGTGTTGGGGAGTGTTGGGATGTGTCGGGGATGTGTTGGGGTGTGTTGGGGTGTGTTGGGATGTGCGGGATGTGTTGGGGTGTCTTGGGGTGTGTTGGATGGTGTTAGGATATGTTGGAGTGTGTTGAGATGTGCTGGTATGTGTTGGGCTGTGTTGGGGCATGTTGGGGTGTGTTGGGGTGTTTAAGGGGTGTGTTTGGAATGTGTTGGAATGTGTTGAGCTGTGTTGGGGTGTGTTGGAGTGTGTTGGGGAGTGTTGGGATGTGTTGGGGATGTGTTGGGGTGTGTTGGGGTGTGTTGGGATGTGCGGGACGTGTTGGGGTGTCTTGGGGTGTGTTGGAAGGTGTCAGGATATGTTGGAGTGTATTGAGATGTGCTGGGATGTGTTGGGCTGTTTTGGGGCATGTTGGGGTGTGTTGGGGTGTGTTGGGATGTGTTGGGGTGTGTTGGAGTGTGTTGGGGTGTGTTACGGTGTGTTGGAATGTGTTGGGATGTGTTGGAGTGTGTTGGGATGTGTTGGGATGTGTTGGGCTGTGTTGGGCATTGTTGGGGTTTGTTGGGGTGTTGGGGTTTGTTGGGTGTGCTGGTGTGTATTGGGGCATGTTGGGGTGTGTTATGGTGTGTTGGGATGTGCGGGATGTGTTGGGGTGTGTTGGGATGTGGTGGGGTGTGTTGGTGTGTGGCGGGGTGTGTTGGGATGTGTTGGGGTGTGTTGGAGTGTGTTGGGGTGTGTTGGGGTGTGTTGAAATGTGTTGGGATGTGTTGGAGTGTGTTGGGCTCTGTTGGGATGTGTTGGGGTGTTTTGGGGTGTGTTGGAGTGTGTTGGGGTGTGTTGGGATGTGTTGGGGATGTGTTGGGGTGTGTTGTGGGGTGTTGGGATGTGTTGGGATGTGTTGCTGTGTGTTGGGATGTGTTGGGGTGTGTTGGGATGTGTTGGGGTGTGTTGGGTGTGTTGGGATGTCGTGGGGTGTGTTGGAGTGTGGCGGGCTGTGTTGGAGTGTTGGAATGTGTTGGGGTGTATTGGGATGTGTTGGGGTGTTTTGTGGTATTTTGGGGTTTGTTGGGGTGTGTTGGATGTGTTGGAGTGTGTTGGGGTGTGTTTGTTTGTGTTAGCGTGTGTTGCGATGTGTTGGGGTATGTTGGAATGTGTTGGGATGTGTTGGGGTGTGTTGGGGTATGTTGGGGTGTGTTGGGATGTGTTGGGGTGTGTTTGGGTGTGTTGGGCTGTGTTGGGATGTGTTGGGATGTGTTCGCGTGTGTTGGGATGTATTGGGAAGTGTTGCTGTGTGTTGGGATATGTTGGCGTGTTTTGGAGTGTGTTGGGGTGTGTTGGGATTAGTTGGGGATGTGTTGGGTGTGTTGTGGTGTGTTGGGATGTGTTAGGATATGTTGGAGTGTTTTGGGATGTGCTGGGATGTGTTGGGCTGTTTTGGGGTGTGTTGAGGTGTGTTGGGATGTGCGGGATGTCTTGGGGTGTGTTGGGGTGTGTTGGAATGTGTTAGGATATGTTGGAGTGTGTTGGGATGTGCTGGGATGTGTTGGGCTGTGTTGGGTATGTTGCGGTGTGTTGGGGTGTGTTGGGGTGTGTTGGGATGTGTTGGGGTGTGGTGGGATGGGTTGGGGTGTGTTGGAGTGTGTTGGGGTGTGTTGGGGTGTGTTGGAATGTGTTGAAATTTGTTGGGATGTGTTGGGTTGTGTTGGGGTGCGTTGGAGTGTGTTGGGGAGTGTTGGGATGTGTCGGGGATGTGTTGGGGTGTGTTGGGGTGTGTTGGGATGTGCGGGATGTGTTGGGGTGTCTTGGGGTGTGTTGGATGGTGTTAGGATATGTTGGAGTGTGTTGAGATGTGCTGGGATGTGTTGGGCTGTGTTGGGGCATGTTGGGGTGTGTTGGGGTGTGTTGGGATGTGTTGGGGTGTGTTGGAGTGTGTTGGGGTGTGTTAGGGTGTGTTGGAATGTGTTGGGATGTGTTGGAGTGTGTTGGGATGTGTTTGGGATGTGTTGGGCTGTGTTGGGCAGTGTTGGGGTGTGTTGGGGTGTTGGGGTTTGTTGGGTGTGCTGGGGTGTATTGGGGCATGTTGGGGTGTGTTGGGATGTGCGGGATGTGTTGGGGTGTGTTGGGATGTGATGGGGTGTGTTGGGGTGTGGCGGAGTGTGCTGGGGTGTGTTGGGGTGTGTTGGGATGTGTTGGGGTGTGTTGGAGTGTGTTGGGTTGTGTTGGGGTGTGTTGAAATGTGTTGGTATGTGTTGGAGTGTGTTGGGCTCTGTTGGGATGTGTTGGGATGTTTCGGGGTATGTTGGAGTGTGTTGGGGTGTGTTGGGATGTGTTGGGGATGTGTTGGGGTGTGTTGTGGGGTGTTGGGATGTGTTGGGATGTGTTGCTGTGTGTTGGGATGTGTTGGGGTGTGTTGGGATGTGTTGGGGTCTGTTGGGTGTGTTGGGATGTCGTGGGGTGTGTTGGAGTGTGGCGGGGTGTGTTGGAGTGCTGGAATGTGTTGGGGTGTGTTGGGATGTGTTGGGGTGTGTTGGGGTATTTTGGGGTGTGTTGGGGTGTGTTGGATGTGTTGGAGTGTGTTGGGGTGTGTTCGTTTGTGTTATCGTGTCTTGCGATGTGTTGGGGTATGTTGGAATGTGTTGGGATGTGTTGGGGTGTGTTGGGGTATGTTGGGGTGTGTTGGGATCTGTTGGGGTGTGTTTGGGTGTGTTGGGATCTGTTGGGATGTGTTGGGATGTGTTCGCGTGTGTTGGGATGTGCTGGGATGTGTTGCTGTGTGTTGGGATGTGTTGGGGTGTTTTGGAGTGTGTTGGGGTGTGTTGGGATGTGTTGGGGATGTGTTGGGTGTGTTGTGGTGTGTTGGGATGTGGTAGGATACGTTGGAATATGTTGGGATGTGCTGGGATGTGTTAGGCTGTTTTGGGGTGTGTTGGGGTGTGTTGGGATGTGCGGGATGTCTTGGGGTGTGTTGGAATGTGTTAGGATATGTTGGAGTGTGTTGGGATGTGCTGGGATGTGTTGGGCTGTGTTGGGCATGTTGGGGTGTGTTGGGGTGTGTTGGGGTGTGTTGGGATGTGTTGGGGTGTGTTGGGATGTGTTGGGGTGTGTTGGAGTGTGTTGGGGTGTGTTGGGGTGTGTTGGAATGTGTTGGAATTTGTTGGGATGTGTTGGGTTGTGTTGGGGTGTGTTGGAGTGTGTTGGGGTGTGTTGGGATGTGTTGGGGTGTGTTGGTGTGTTGGGGTTTGTTGGGTGTGCTGGGATGTATTGCGGTGTGTTGGGTGTGTTTGGGTGTGTTGGGGTGTGGTGGAATGTTTTGGGGTGTGTTGGGATGTGTTGGGGTCTGTTGGGTGTGTTGGGATGTCGTGGGGTGTGTTGGAGTGTGGCGGGGTGTGTTGGAGTGCTGGAATGTGTTGGGGTGTGTTGGGATGTGTTGGGGTGTGTTGGGGTATTTTGGGGTGTGTTGGGGTGTGTTGGATGTGTTGGAGTGTGTTGGGGTGTGTTCGTTTGTGTTAGCGTGTGTTGCGATGTGTTGGGGTATGTTGGAATGTGTTGGGGTGTGTTGGGGTATGTTGGGGTGTGTTGGGGTGTGTTGGGATGTGTTGGGATGTGTTGGGGTGTGTTGGGGTATGTTGGAATGTGTTAGGATATGTTGGAGTGTGTTGGGATGTGTTGGGATGTGTTGGGCTGTGTTGGGCATGTTGGGGTGTGTTTGGGTGTGTTGGGGTTTGTTGGGATGTGTTGGGGTGCGTTGGAGTGTGTTGGGGTGTGTTGGGGTGTGTTGGAATGTGTTGGAATGTGTTGGGCTGTGTTGGGTTGTGTTGCAGTGTGTTGGAGTGTGTTGGGGTGTGTTGGGATGTGTTGGGGATGTGTTGGGATGTGTTGGGCTGTGTTGGGCAGTGTTGGGGAGTGTTGGGGTGTTGGGGTTTGTTGGGTGTGCTGGGGTGTATTGGGGCATGTTGGGGTGTGTTGGGGTGTGTTGGGATGTGCAGGATGTGTTGGGGTGTGTTGGGATGTGGTGGGGTGTGGCGGGGTGTGGCGGGGTGTGCTGGGGTGTGTTGGGTTGTGTTGGGATGTGTTGGGGTGTGTTGCAGTGTGTTGGGGTGTGTTGGGGTGTGTTGAAATGTGCTGGGATGTGTTGGAGTGTGTTGGGCTCTGTTGGGATGTGTTGGGATGTTTTGGGGTGTGTTGGAGTGTGTTGGGGTGTGTTGGAATGTGTTGGGGGTGTGTTGGGGTGTGTTGTGGGGTGTTGGGATGTGTTGGGATGTGTTGCTGTGTGTTGGGATGTGTTGGGATGTGTTGGGGTGTGTTGGGTGTGTTGGGATGTCGTGGGGTGTGTTGGAGTGTGGCGGGGTGTGTTGGAGTGTTGGAATGTGTTGGGGTGTGTTCGGATGTGTTGGGGTGTGTTGGGGTATTTTGGGGTTTGTTGGGGTGTGTTGGATGTGAAGGAGTGTGTTGGGGTGTGTTGGTTTGTGTTAGCGTGTGTTGCGATGTGTTGGGGTATGTTGGAATGTGTTGGAATATGTTGGGGTGTGTTGGGGTATGTTGGGGTGTGTTGGGATTTGTTTGGGTGTGTTTGGGTGTGTTGGGCTGTGTTGGGATGTGTTGGGATGTGTTCGTGTGTGTTGGGATGTGTTGCTGTGTGTTGGGATGCGTTGGGGTGTTTTGGAGTGTGTTGGGGTGTGGTGGGATGTGTTGGGGTGTGTTGTGGTTTGTTGCGATGTGTTAGGATATGTTGGAGTGTGTTGGGATGTGCTGGGATGTGCTGGGCTGTTTTGGGGTGTGTTGGGGTGTGTTGGGATGTGCGGGATGTCTTGGGGTGTGTTGGGGTGTGTCGGAATGTGTTAGGATATGTTGGAGTGTGTTGGGATGTGCTGGGATGTGTTGGGCTGTGTTGGGCATGTTGGGGTGTGTTGGGGTGTGTTGGGGTGTGTTGGGATGTGTTGGGGTGTGTTGGGATGTGTTGGGGTGTGCTGGAGTGTGTTGGGGTGTGTTGGGGTGTGTTGGAATGTGTTGGAATGTGTTGGGCTGTGTTGGGTTGTGTTGGGGTGTGTTGGAGTGTGTTGGGGTGTGTTGGGATGTGTTGGGGATGTGTTGGGGTGTGTTGGGGTGTGTTGGGGTGTGTTGGAATTTGCAGGATATGTTGGGGTGTCTTGGGGTGTGTTGGAATGTGTTAGAATATGTTGGAGTGTGTTGAGATGTGCTGGGATGTGTTGGCCTGTGTTGGGGCATGTTGGGGTGTGTTGGGGTGTGTTCGGATGTGTTGAGGTGTGTTGGGATGTGTTGCAGTGTGTTGGAGTGTGTTGGGGTCTGTTGGGGTGTGTTGGAATATGTTGGTATGTGGCGGAGTGTGTTGGGATGTGTTGGGATGTGTTGGGCTGTGTTGGGCAGTGTTGGGGTGTGTTGGGGAGTTGGGGTTTGTTGGGTGTGCTGGGATCTATTGGGGTGTGTTGGGTGTGTTTGAGTGTGTTGGGGTGTGGTGGAATGTTTTGGGGTGTGTTGGGATGTGTTGGGCATTGTTTGGATGTGTTGGGGTGTGTTGGGCTGAGTTGGGGTGTGTTGGGTGTGTTGGGCTGCGTTGGGACGTGTTGGGGTGTGTTGGGATGTGTTGGGGAGAGTTGGAGTGTTTTGGGATGTGGTGGGGTGTTTTGGGGAGTGTTCAGACGTGTTGGGATGTGTTGGGGTGTGTTGGGATGTGTCGTGGTATGTTGGGATTTGTTGGGATGTGTTAGGATGTGTTGGGGTGTGTTGGTGTGTGTTGGGATGTGTTGGGTGTGTTGGGGTGTATTGGGATGTGTTGGGGTGTGTTGGGGTGTGGGGTGTGTTGGGATGTGGTGGGATGTGCGGGATGTGTTGGGGTGTGTTGGGGTGTGTTGGAATGTGTTAGGATATGTTGGAGTGTGTTGGGTTGTGTTGGGATGTGTTGGGCTATTTTGGGGTGTGTTGGGGTGTGTTGGGATGTGCGGGATGTGTTGGGGTGTGTTGGGCATGTTAGGATATGTTGGAGTGTGTTGGGATGTGTTGGGATGTGTTGGGCTGTGTTGGGCATGTTGGGGTGTGTTGGGGTGTGTTGGGATGTGTTGGGGTGTGTTGGGATGTGTTGGGGTGTGTTGGAGTGTGTTGGGGTGTTTAAGGGGTGTGTTGGAATGTGTTGGAATGTGTTGGGCTGTGTTGGGGTGTGTTGGAGTGTGTTGGGGAGTGTTGGGATGTGTTGGGGATGTGTTGGGGTGTGTTGGGGTGTGTTGGGATGTGCGGGACGTGTTGGGGTGTCTTGGGGTGTGTTGGAAGGTGTCAGGATATGTTGGAGTGTATTGAGATGTGCTGGGATGTGTTGGGCTGTTTTGGGGCATGTTGGGGTGTGTTGGGGTGTGTTGGGATGTGTTGGGGTGTGTTGGAGTGTGTTGGGGTGTGTTACGGTGTGTTGAAATGTGTTGGGATGTGTTGGAGTGTGTTGGGATGTGTTGGGATGTGTTGGGCTGTGTTGGGCATTGTTGGGGTTTGTTGGGGTGTTGGGGTTTGTTGGGTGTGCTGGTGTGTATTGGGGCATGTTGGGGTGTGTTATGGTGTGTTGGGATGTGCGGGATGTGTTGGGGTGTGTTGGGATGTGGTGGGGTGTGTTGGTGTGTGGCGGGGTGTGTTGGGATGTGTTGGGGTGTGTTGGAGTGTGTTGGGGTGTGTTGGGGTGTGTTGAAATGTGTTGGGATGTGTTGGAGTGTGTTGGGCTCTCTTGGGATGTGTTGGGGTGTTTTGGGGTGTGTTGTGGGGTGTTGGGATGTGTTGGGATGTGTTGCTGTGTGTTGGGATGTGTTGGGGTGTGTTGGGATGTGTTGGGGTGTGTTGGGTGTGTTGGGATGTCGTGGGGTGTGTTGGAGTGTGGCGGGCTGTGTTGGAGTGTTGGAATGTGTTGGGGTGTATTGGGATGTGTTGGGGTGTTTTGTGGTATTTTGGGGTTTGTTGGGGTGTGTTGGATGTGTTGGAGTGTGTTGGGGTGTGTTTGTTTGTGTTAGCGTGTGTTGCGATGTGTTGGGGTATGTTGGAATGTGTTGGGATGTGTTGGGGTGTGTTGGGGTATGTTGGGGTGTGTTGGGATGTGTTGGGGTGTGTTTGGGTGTGTTGGGCTGTGTTGGGATGTGTTGGGATGTGTTCGCGTGTGTTGGGATGTATTGGGAAGTGTTGCTGTGTGTTGGGATATGTTGGCGTGTTTTGGAGTGTGTTGGGGTGTGTTGGGATTAGTTGGGGATGTGTTGGGTGTGTTGTGGTGTGTTGGGATGTGTTAGGATATGTTGGAGTGTTTTGGGATGTGCTGGGATGTGTTGGGCTGTTTTGGGGTGTGTTGAGGTGTGTTGGGATGTGCGGGATGTCTTGGGGTGTGTTGGGGTGTGTTGGAATGTGTTAGGATATGTTGGAGTGTGTTGGGATGTGCTGGGATGTGTTGGGCTGTGTTGGGTATGTTGCGGTGTGTTGGGGTGTGTTGGGGTGTGTTGGGATGTGTTGGGGTGTGTTGGGATGGGTTGGGGTGTGTTGGAGTGTGTTGGGGTGTGTTGGGGTGTGTTGGAATGTGTTGAAATTTGTTGGGATGTGTTGGGTTGTGTTGGGGTGCGTTGGAGTGTGTTGGGGAGTGTTGGGATGTGTCGGGGATGTGTTGGGGTGTGTTGGGGTGTGTTGGGATGTGCGGGATGTGTTGGGGTGTCTTGGGGTGTGTTGGATGGTGTTAGGATATGTTGGAGTGTGTTGAGATGTGCTGGTATGTGTTGGGCTGTGTTGGGGCATGTTGGGGTGTGTTGGGGTGTGTTGGGATGTGTTGGGGTGTGTTGGAGTGTGTTGGGGTGTGTTAGGGTGTGTTGGAATGTGTTGGGATGTGTTGGAGTGTGTTGGGATGTGTTGGGATGTGTTGGGCTGTGTTGGGCAGTGTTGGGGTGTGTTGGGGTGTTGGGGTTTGTTGGGTGTGCTGGGGTGTATTGGGGCATGTTGGGGTGTGTTGGGATGTGCGGGATGTGTTGGGGTGTGTTGGGATGTGATGGGGTGTGTTGGGGTGTGGCGGAGTGTGCTGGGGTGTGTTGGGGTGTGTTGGGATGTGTTGGGGTGTGTTGGAGTGTGTTGGGATGTGTTGGGGTGTGTTGAAATGTGTTGGTATGTGTTGGAGTGTGTTGGGCTCTGTTGGGATGTGTTGGGATGTTTCGGGGTATGTTGGAGTGTGTTGGGGTGTGTTGGGATGTGTTGGGGATGTGTTGGGGTGTGTTGTGGGGTGTTGGGATGTGTTGGGATGTGTTGCTGTGTGTTGGGATGTGTTGGGGTGTGTTGGGATGTGTTGGGGTCTGTTGGGTGTGTTGGGATGTCGTGGGGTGTGTTGGAGTGTGGCGGGGTGTGTTGGAGTGCTGGAATGTGTTGGGGTGTGTTGGGATGTGTTGGGGTGTGTTGGGGTATTTTGGGGTGTGTTGGGGTGTGTTGGATGTGTTGGAGTGTGTTGGGGTGTGTTCGTTTGTGTTATCGTGTCTTGCGATGTGTTGGGGTATGTTGGAATGTGTTGGGATGTGTTGGGGTGTGTTGGGGTATGTTGGGGTGTGTTGGGATCTGTTGGGGTGTGTTTGGGTGTGTTGGGATCTGTTGGGATGTGTTGGGATGTGTTCGCGTGTGTTGGGATGTGCTGGGATGTGTTGCTGTGTGTTGGGATGTGTTGGGGTGTTTTGGAGTGTGTTGGGGTGTGTTGGGATGTGTTGGGGATGTGTTGGGTGTGTTGTGGTGTGTTGGGATGTGGTAGGATACGTTGGAATATGTTGGGATGTGCTGGGATGTGTTAGGCTGTTTTGGGGTGTGTTGGGGTGTGTTGGGATGTGCGGGATGTCTTGGGGTGTGTTGGAATGTGTTAGGATATGTTGGAGTGTGTTGGGATGTGCTGGGATGTGTTGGGCTGTGTTGGGCATGTTGGGGTGTGTTGGGGTGTGTTGGGGTGTGTTGGGATGTGTTGGGGTGTGTTGGGATGTGTTGGGGTGTGTTGGAGTGTGTTGGGGTGTGTTGGGGTGTGTTGGAATGTGTTGGAATTTGTTGGGATGTGTTGGGTTGTGTTGGGGTGTGTTGGAGTGTGTTGGGGTGTGTTGGGATGTGTTGGGGTGTGTTGGTGTGTTGGGGTTTGTTGGGTGTGCTGGGATGTATTGCGGTGTGTTGGGTGTGTTTGGGTGTGTTGGGGTGTGGTGGAATGTTTTGGGGTGTGTTGGGATGTGTTGGGCTTTGTCTGGATGTGTTGGGGTGTGTTGGGGTGAGTTGGGGTGTGTTGGGGTGTGTTGGGGTGTGTTGGGTGTGTTGGGCTGTGTTGGGACGTGTTGGGGTGTATTGGGATGTGTTGGGGAGAGTTGGAGTGTTTTGGGATGTGGTGGGGTGTTTTGGGGAGTGTTAAGATGTGTTGGGATGTGTTGGGGTGTGTTGGGATATGTCGTGGTATGTTGGGATTTGTTGGGATGTGTTAGGCTGTGTTGGGGTGTGTTGGTGTGTGTTGGGATGTGTTGGGTGTGTTGGGGTGTATTGGGATGTATTGGGATGTGTTGGGGTGTGGGGTGTGTTGGGATGTGGTGGGATGTGCGGGATGTGTTGGGGTGTGTTGGGGTGTGTTGTAATGTGTTAGGATATGTTGGAGTGTGTTGGGATGTGTTGGGATGTTTTGGGCTATTTTGGGGTGTGTTGGGGTGTGTTGGGGTGTGTTTGGATTTGCGGGATATGTTGGGGTGTCTTGGGGTGTTTTGGAATGTGTTAGAATATGTTGGAGTGTGTTGAGATGTGCTGGGATGTGTTGGGCTGTGTTGGGGTGTGTTGGGGTGTGTTCAGATGTGTTGAGGTGTGTTGGGATGTGTTGCAGTGTGTTGGAGTGTGTTGGGGTCTGTTGGGGTGTGTTGGAATATGTTGGTATGTGGTGGAGTGTGTTGGGATGTGTTGGGATGTGTTAGGCTGTTTTGGGCAGTGTTGGGGTGTGTTGGTGTGTTGGGGTTTGTTGGGTGTGCTGGGATGTATTGCGGTGTGTTGGGTGTGTTTGGGTGTGTTGGGGTGTGGTGGAATGTTTTGGGTTGTGTTGAGATGTGTTGGGCTTTATCTGGATGTGTTGGGGTGTGTTGGGGTGAGTTGGGGTGTGTTGGGGTGTGTTGGGGTGTGTTGGAGTGTGTTGGGATGTGTTGGGGAGAGTTGGAGTGTTTTGGGATGTGGTGGGATGTTTTGGGGAGTGTTAAGATGTGTTGGGATGTGTTGGGGTGTGTTGGGATGTGTCGTGATATGTTGGGATTTGTTGGGATGTGTTAGGATGTGTTGGGGTGTGTTGGTGTGTGTTAGGATGTGTTGGGTGTGTTGGGGTGTATTGGGATGTGTTGGGATGTGTTGGGGTGTGGGGTGTGTTGGGATGTGGTGGGATGTGCGGGATGTGTTGGGGTGTGTTGGGGTGTGTTGGAATGTGTTAGGATATGTTGGAGTGTGTTGGGATGTGTTGGGATGTGTTGGGCTATTTTGGGGTGTGTTGGGGAGTGTTGGGATGTGCGGGATGTGTTGGGGTGTTTTGGGGTGTTGGGGTTTGTTGGGTGGGCTGGGATGTATTGCGGTGTGCTGGGTGTGTTTGGGTGTGTTGGGGTGTGGTGGAATGTTTTGAGGTGTGTTGGGATGTGTTGGGCTTTGTCTGGATGTGTTGGGGTGTGTTGGGGTGAGCTGGGGTGTGTTGGGGTGTGTTGGTGTGTGTTGGGGTGTGTTGGGGTGTGTTGGGGTGTGTTGGGGTGTGTTGGGTGTGTTGGGCTGTGTTGGGATGTGTTGGGGTGTGTTGGGATGTGTTGGGGAGAGTTGGAGTGTTTTGGGATGTGGTGGGGTGTTTTGGGGAGTGTTAAGATGTGTTGGGATGTGTTGGGGTGTGTTGGGATATGTCGTGGTATGTTGGGATTTGTTGGGATGTGTTAGGCTGTGTTGGGGTGTGTTGGTGTGTGTTGGGATGTGTTGGGTGTGCTGGGGTGTATTGGGATGTATTGGGATGTGTTGGGGTGTGGGGTGTGTTGGGATGTGGTGGGATGTGCGGGATATGTTGGGGTGTGTTGGGGTGTGTTGGAATGTGTTGGGCTATTTTGGGGTGTGTTGGCGTGTGTTGGGGTGTGTTGGGATTTGCGGGATGTGTTGGGGTGTCTTGGGGTGTTTTGGAATGTGTTAGAATTTGTTGGAGTGTGTTGAGATGTGCTGGGATGTGTTGGGATGTGTTGGGCTGTGTTGGGCAGTGTTGGGGTGTGTTGGGGTGTTGGGGTTTGTTGGGTGTGCTGGGGTGTATTGGGGCATGTTGAGGTGTGTTGGGGTGTGTTGGGATGTGCGGGATGTGTTGGGGTGTGTTGGGATGTGGTGGGGTGTGTTGGGGTGTGGCGGGGTGTGCTGGGGTGTGTTGGGATGTGTTGGGGTGTGTTGGAGTGTGTTGGGGTGTGTTGGGGTGTGTTGAAATGTGTTGGGATGTGTTGGAGTGTGTTGGGCTCTGTTGGGATGTGTTGGGATGTTTTGGGGTGTGTTGGAGTGTGTTGGGGTGTGTTGGGATGTGTTGGGGATGTGTTGGGGTGTGTTGTGGGGTGTTGGGATGTGTTGGGATGTGTTGCTGTGTGTTGGGATGTGTTGGGGTGTGTTCGGATGTGTTGGGGTGTGTTGGGTGTGTTGGGATGTCGTGGGGTGTGTTGGAGTGTGGCAGAGTGTGTTGGAGTGTTGGAATGTGTTGGGGTGTGTTGGGATGTGTTGGGGTGTGTTGGGGTATTTTGGGGTGTGTTGGGGTGTGTTGGATGTGTTGGAGTGTGTTGGGGTGTGTTGGTTTGTGTTAGCGTGTGTTGCAATGTGTTGGGGTATGTTGGAATGTGTTGGGATGTGTTGGGGTGTGTTGGGGTATGTTGGAGTGTGTTGGGATGTGTTGGGGTGTGTTTGGGTGTGTTGGGCTATGTTGGGATGTGTTGGGATGTGTTCGCGTGTGTTGGGATGTGTTGGGATGTGTTGCTGTGTGTTAGGATGTGTTGGGGTGTGTTGGAGTGTGTTGGGGTGTGTTGGGTGTGTTGGGCTGTGTTGGGATGTGTTGGGGTGTGTTGGGATGTGTTGGGAAGAGTTGGAGTGTTTTGGGATGTGGTGGGGTGTTTTGGAGTGTGTTGGGTTGTGTTGGGGTGTGTTGGACTGTGTTAGGATGTGTTGGAGTGTGTTGGGATGTTTTGGGATATGTTGGGCTGTGTTGGGATATGTTGGGCTGTGTTGGGGTGCGTTGGGGTGTGTTGCGGTGGGTTTGTTTGTGTTCAGGTGTGTTGGGATGTGTTGGGGTGTGTTGGGATGTGTTGGGATGTGTTGGAGTGTGTTGGGGTGTGTTGGGATGTGTTGGAGTGTGTTGGGATGTGTTGGGATGTGTTGTGATATGTTGGGGTGTTGGGGTGTGTTGGGGTGTGTTGGGATGTGTTGGGATGTGTTGGAGCGTGTTGGGGTGTGTTGGGATGTGTTGGAGTGTGTTGGGCTCTGTTGGGATGTGTTGGGATGTGTTGGGGTGAGTTGGGGGGTGTTGGGGTGTTTTGGGATCACAAGGATGTGTTGGGGTGTGTTGGGGTTTGTTGGAATGTCTTCGGATATGTTGGAGTGTGTTGGGATGTGTTGGGGTGTGTTGGGTGTGTTGGGATGTCGTGGGGTGTGTTGGAGTGTGGCGGGGTGTGTTGGAGTGTTGGAATGTGTTGGGGTGTGTTGGGGTGTGTTGGGATGTGTTGGGGTGTGTTGGGGTGTGTTGGATGTGTTGGAGTGTGTTGGGGTGTGTTGGTTTGTGTTAGCATGTGTTGTGATGTGTTGGGGTGTGTTGGAGTGTGTTGGGATGTGTTGGGTGTGTTGGGGTGTATTGGGATGTGTTGGGATGTGTTGGGGTGTGGGGTGTGTTGGGATGTGGTAGGATGTGTGGGATGTGTTGGGGTGTGTTGGAATTTGTTGGGCTGTTTTGGGGTGTGTTGGAGTGTGTTGGGCTGTTTTGGGGTGTGTTGGGGTATGTTTGGTTGTGCGGGATGTGTTGGGGTGTGTTGGAATGTGTTAGGATATGTTGGAGTGTGTTGGGATGTGTTGGGGTGTGTTGGGGTGTGTTGGGGTGTGTTGGGGTATGTTGGGGTGTGTTGGGATGTGTTGGGGTGTGTTTGGGTGTGTTGGGCTGTGTTGGGATTTGTTGGGATGTGTTCGCGTGTGTTGGGATGTGTTGGGATGTGTTGCTGTGTGTTAGGATGTGTTGGGGTGTGTTGGAGTGTGTTGGGGTGTGTTGGGATGTGTTGGGGTGCGTTGGTGTGTGTTGGGATGTGCTGGGATGTATTGGGGTGTGTTGGGGTGTGTTGTCATGTGTAGGGGTGTGTTGGAGTGTGTTGGGTTGTGTTGGGGTGTGTTGGAATGTGTTGGGATGTGTTGGAGTGTGTTGGGATGTTTTGGGATATGTTGGGCTGTGTTGGGATGTGTTGGGCTGTGTTGGGGTGTGTTGGGTTGTGTTGCGGTGTGTTTGGTTGTGTTCAGGTGTGTTGGGATGTGTTGGGGTGTGTTGGGATGTGTTGGGATGTGTTGGTGTGTGTTGGGGTGTGTTGGGATGTGTTAGAGTGTGTTGGGATGTGTTGGGATGTGTTGTGATATGTTGGGGTGTTGGGGTGTGTTGGGATGTGTTGGGATGTGTTGTGTGTGTTGGCGATGTGTTGGGGATGTTTTGTTGATGTTTTGGGGATGTGTTGGGGTGTGTTGGGATGTGTTGGAGTGTGTTGGGCTCTGTTGGGATGTGTTGGGGTGAGTTGGAGTGTGTTCGGGTGTGTTGGGATGTGTTGGGGATGTGTTGGGGTGTGTTGGGGGGTGTTGGGGTGTTTTGGGATGTGCGGGATGAGTTGGGGTGTGTTGGGGTTTGTTGGAATGTGTTCGGATATGTTGGAGTGTTTTGGGATGTGTTGGGGTGTGTTGGGTGTGTTGGGATGTCGTGGGGTGTGTTGGAGTGTGGCGGGGTGTGTTGGAGTGTTGGAATGTGTTGGGGTGTGTTGAGGTGTGTTGGGATGTTTTGGGGTGTGTTGGGGTATGTTGGGGTGTGTTGGGGTGTGTTGGATGTGTTGGAGTGTGTTGGGGTGTATTGGAGTGTGTTGGGATGTTTTGGGATGTGTTGGGCTGTGTTGGGTTGTGTTGGGCTGTGTTGGGGTGTGTTGGGGTGTGTTGCAGTGTGTTTGGTTGTGTTCAGGTGTGTTGGGATGTGTTGGGGTGTGTTGGGATGTGTTGGGATGTGTTGGAGTATGTTGGGGTGTGTTGGGATGTGTTGGAGTGTGTTGGGATGTGTTGGGATGTGTTTTGATATGTTGGGGTGTTGGGGTGTGTTGGGGTGTGCTGGGATGTGTTGGGTGTGTTGGGGTGTATTGGGATGTGTTGGGATGTGTTGGGGTGTGGTGTGTGTTGGGATGTGTTGGGGTGTGGGGTGTGTTGGGATGTGGTGGGATGTGTTGGAATGTGTTCGGCTGTTTTGGGGTGTGTTGGGGTGTGTTGGGCTGTTTTGGGGTGTGTTGGGGTACGTTTGGTTGTGCGGGATGTGTTGGGGTGTGTTGGAATGTGTTAGGATATGTTGGAGTGTGTTGGGATGTGTTGGGGTGTGTTGGGGTGTGTTGGGGTGTGTTGGGGTATGTTGGGGTGTGTTGGGATGTGTTGGGGTGTGTTTGGGTGTGTTGGGCTGTGTTGGGATGTGTTGGGATGTGTTCGCGTGTGTTGGGATGTGTTGGGATGTGTTGCTGTGTGTTAGGATGTGTTGGGGTGTGTTGGAGTGTGTTGGGGTGTGTTGGGATGTGTTGGGGTGCGTTGGTGTGTGTTGGGATGTGCTGGGATGTATTGGGGTGTGTTGGGGTGTGTTGTCATGTGTAGGGGTGTGTTGGAGTGTGTTGGGTTGTGTTGGGGTGTGTTGGAATGTGTTGGGATGTGTTGGAGTGTGTTGGGATGTTTTGGGATATGTTGGGCTGTGTTGGGATGTGTTGGGCTGTGTTGGGGTGTGTTGGGTTGTGTTGCGGTGTGTTTGGTTGTGTTCAGGTGTGTTGGGATGTGTTGGGGTGTGTTGGGATGTGTTGGGATGTGTTGGTGTGTGTTGGGGTGTGTTGGGATGTGTTGGAGTGTGTTGGGATGTGTTGGGATGTGTTGTGATATGTTGGGGTGTTGGGGTGTGTTGGGATGTGTTGGGATGTGTTGTGTGTGTTGGAGATGTGTTGGGGATGTTTTGTTGATGTTTTGGGGATGTGTTGGGGTGTGTTGGGATGTGTTGGAGTGTGTTGGGCTCTGTTGGGATGTGTTGGGATGTGTTGGGGTGAGTTGGAGTGTGTTCGGGTGTGTTGGGATGTGTTGGGGATGTGTTGGGGTGTGTTGGGGGGTGTTGGGGTGTTTTGGGATGTGCGGGATGAGTTGGGGTGTGTTGGGGTTTGTTGGAATGTGTTCGGATATGTTGGAGTGTTTTGGGATGTGTTGGGGTGTGTTGGGTGTGTTGGGATGTCGTGGGGTGTGTTGGAGTGTGGCGGGGTGTGTTGGAGTGTTGGAATGTGTTGGGGTGTGTTGGGGTGTTGGGATGTTTTAGGGTGTGTTGGGGTATGTTGGGGTGTGTTGGGGTGTGTTGGATGTGTTGGAGTGTGTTGGGGTGTGTTGGTTTGTGTTAGCATGTGTTGCGATGTGTTGGGGTGTGTTGGAGTGTGTTGGGATGTGTTGGGGTGTGTTGGGGTATGTTGGGGTGTGTTGGGATATGTTGGGGTGTGTTTGGGTGTGTTGGGCTGTGTTGGGATGGGTTGGGGTGTGTTGGCATGTTTTCGGATGTGTTGGGATGTGTTGCTGTGTGTTAGGATGTGTTGGGGTGTGTTGGAGTGTGTTTGGGTGTGTTGGGGTGTGGTGGAATGTTTTGGGGTGTGTTGGGATGTGTTGGGCTTTGTCTGGATGTGTTGGGGTGTGTTGGGGTGAGCTGGGGTGTGTTGGGGTGTGTTGGGGCGTGTTGGGTGTGTTGGGCTGTGTTGGGACGTGTAGGGGTGTGTTGGGATGTGTTGGGGAGAGTTGGAGTGTTTTGGGATGTGGTGGGGTGTTTTGGGGAGTGTTAAGATGTGTTGGGATGTGTTGGGCTGTGTTGGGATATGTCGTGGTATGTTGGGATATGTTGGGATGTGTTAGGCTGTGTTGGGGTGTGTTGGTGTGTGTTGGGATGTGTTGAGTGTGTTGGGGTGTATTGGGATGTATTGGGATGTGTTGGGGTGTGGGGTGTGTTGGGATGTGGTGGGATGTGCGGGATATGTTGGGGTGTGTTGGGGTGTGTTGGAATGTGTTAGGATATGTTGGAGTGTGTTGGGATGTGTTGGGATGTGTTGGGCTATTTTGGGGTGTGTTGGGGTGTGTTGGGGTTTGTTGGGATTTGCGGGATGTGTTGGGGTGTCTTGGGGTGTTTTGGAATGTGTTAGAATATGTTGGAGTGTGTTGAGATGTGCTGGGATGTGTTGGGATGTGTTGGGCTGTGTTGGGCAGTGTTGGGGTGTGTTGGGGTGTTGGGGTTTGTTGGGTGTGCTGGGGTGTATTGGGGCATGTTGGGGTGTGTTGGGATGTGCGGGATGTGTTGGGGTGTGTTGGGATGTGGTGGGGTGTGTTGGGGTGTGGCGGGGTGTGCTGGGGTGTGTTGGGATGTGTTGGGGTGTGTTGGAGTGTGTTGGGGTGTGTTGGGGTGTGTTGAAATGTGTTGGGATGTGTTGGAGTGTGTTGGGCTCTGTTGGGATGTGTTGGGATGTTTTGGGGTGTGTTGGAGTGTGTTGGGGTGTGTTGGGATGTGTTGGGGATGTGTTGGGGTGTGTTGTGGGGTGTTGGGATGTGTTGGGATGTGTTGCTGTGTGTTGGGATGTGTTGGGGTGTGTTCGGATGTGTTGGGGTGTGTTGGGTGTGTTGGGATGTCGTGGGGTGTGTTGGAGTGTGGCAGAGTGTGTTGGAGTGTTGGAATGTGTTGGGGTGTGTTGGGATGTGTTGGGGTGTGTTGGGGTATTTTGGGGTTTGTTGGGGTGTGTTGGATGTGTTGGAGTGTGTTGGGGTGTGTTGGTTTGTGTTAGCGTGTGTTGCAATGTGTTGGGGTATGTTGGAATGTGTTGGGATGTGTTGGGGTGTGTTGGGGTATGTTGGAGTGTGTTGGGATGTGTTGGGGTGTGTTTGGGTGTGTTGGGCTATGTTGGGATGTGTTGGGATGTGTTCGCGTGTGTTGGGATGTGTTGGGATGTGTTGCTGTGTGTTAGGATGTGTTGGGGTGTGTTGGAGTGTGTTGGGGTGTGTTGGGTGTGTTGGGCTGTGTTGGGATGTGTTGGGGTGTGTTGGGATGTGTTGGGAAGAGTTGGAGTGTTTTGGGATGTGGTGGGGTGTTTTGGAGTGTGTTGGGTTGTGTTGGGGTGTGTTGGAATGTGTTAGGATGTGTTGGAGTGTGTTGGGATGTTTTGGGATATGTTGGGCTGTGTTGGGATATGTTGGGCTGTGTTGGGGTGCGTTGGGGTGTGTTGCGGTGGGTTTGTTTGTGTTCAGGTGTGTTGGGATGTGTTGGGGTGTGTTGGGATGTGTTGGGATGTGTTGGAGTGTGTTGGGGTGTGTTGGGATGTGTTGGAGTGTGTTGGGATGTGTTGGGATGTGTTGTGATATGTTGGGGTGTTGGGGTGTGTTGGGGTGTGTTGGGATGTGTTGGGATGTGTTGGAGCGTGTTGGGGTGTGTTGGGATGTGTTGGAGTGTGTTGGGCTCTGTTGGGATGTGTTGGGATGTGTTGGGGTGAGTTGGAGTGTGTTGGGGTGTGTTGGGATGTGTTGGGGAGTGTTGGGGTGTGTTGGGGGGTGTTGGGGTGTTTTGGGATGTGCAGGATGTGTTGGGGTGTGTTGGGGTTTGTTGGAATGTCTTCGGATATGTTGGAGTGTGTTGGGATGTGTTGGGGTGTGTTGGGTGTGTTGGGATGTCGTGGGGTGTGTTGGAGTGTGGCGGGGTGTGTTGGAGTGTTGGAATGTGTTGGGGTGTGTTGGGGTGTGTTGGGATGTGTTGGGGTGTGTTGGGGTGTGTTGGATGTGTTGGAGTGTGTTGGGGTGTGTTGGTTTGTGTTAGCATGTGTTGTGATGTGTTGGGGTGTGTTGGAGTGTGTTGGGATGTGTTGGGTGTGTTGGGGTGTATTGGGATGTGTTGGGATGTGTTGGGGTGTGGGGTGTGTTGGGATGTGGTAGGATGTGTGGGATGTGTTGGGGTGTGTTGGAATTTGTTGGGCTGTTTTGCGGTGTGTTGGGCTGTTTAGGGTGTGTTGGGGTATGTTTGGTTGTGCGGGATGTGTTGGGGTGTGTTGGAATGTGTTAGGATATGTTGGAGTGGGTTGGGATGTGTTGGGGTGTGTTGGGGTGTGTTGGGGTGTGTTGGGGTATGTTGGGGTGTGTTGGGATGTGTTGGGGTGTGTTTGGGTGTGTTGGGCTGTGTTGGGATGTGTTGGGATGTGTTCGCGTGTGTTGGGATGTGTTGGGATGTGTTGCTGTGTGTTAGGATGTGTTGGGGTGTGTTGGAGTGTGTTGGGGTGTGTTGGGATGTGTTGGGGTGCGTTGGTGTGTGTTGGGATGTGCTGGGATGTATTGGGGTGTGTTGGGGTGTGTTGTCATGTGTAGGGGTGTGTTGGAGTGTGTTGGGTTGTGTTGGGGTGTGTTGGAATGTGTTGGGATGTGTTGGAGTGTGTTGGGATGTTTTGGGATATGTTGGGCTGTGTTGGGATGTGTTGGGCTGTGTTCGCGTGTGTTGGGATGTGTTGGGATGTGTTGCTGTGTGTTAGGATGTGTTGGGGTGTGTTGGAGTGTGTTGGGGTGTGTTGGGATGTGTTGGGGTGCGTTGGTGTGTGTTGGGATGTGCTGGGATGTATTGGGGTGTGTTGGGGTGTGTTGTCATGTGTAGGGGTGTGTTGGAGTGTGTTGGGTTGTGTTGGGGTGTGTTGGAATGTGTTGGGATGTGTTGGAGTGTGTTGGGATGTTTTGGGATATGTTGGGCTGTGTTGGGATGTGTTGGGCTGTGTTGGGGTGTGTTGGGTTGTGTTGGGGTGTGTTGGGTTGTGTTGCGGTGTGTTTGGTTGTGTTCAGGTGTGTTGGGATGTGTTGGGGTGTGTTGGGATGTGTTGGGATGTGTTGGTGTGTGTTGGGGTGTGTTGGGATGTGTTGGAGTGTGTTGGGATGTGTTGGGATGTGTTGTGATATGTTGGGGTGTTGGGGAGTGTTGGGATGTGTTGGGATGTGTTGTGTGTGTTGGAGATGTGTTGGGGATGTTTTGGTGATGTTTTGGGGATGTGTTGGGGTGTGTTGGGCTCTGTTGGGATGTGTTGGGATGTGTTGGGGTGAGTTGGAGTGTGTTCGGGTGTGTTGGGATGTGTTGGGGATGTGTTGGGGTGTGTTGGGGGGTGTTGGGGTGTTTTGGGATGTGCGGGATGAGTTGGGGTGTGTTGGGGTTTGTTGGAATGTGTTCGGATATGTTGGAGTGTTTTGGGATGTGTTGGGGTGTGTTGGGTGTGTTGGGATGTCGTGGGGTGTGTTGGAGTGTGGCGGGGTGTGTTGGAGTGTTGGAATGTGTTGGGGTGTGTTGAGGTGTGTTGGGATGTTTTGGGGTGTGTTGGGGTATGTTGGGGTGTGTTGGGGTGTGTTGGATGTGTTGGAGTGTGTTGGGGTGTGTTGGTTTGTGTTAGCATGTGTTGCGATGTGTTGGGGTGTGTTGGAGTGTGTTGGGATGTGTTGGGGTGTGTTGGGGTATGTTGGGGTGTGTTGGGATGGGTTGGGGTGTGCTTGGGTGTGTTGGGCTTTGTTGGGATGGGTTGGGGTGTGTTGGCATGTTTTCGGATGTGTTGGGATGTGTTGCTGTGTGTTAGGATGTGTTGGGGTGTGTTGGAGTGTGTTTGGGTGTGTTGGGATGTGTTGGGGATGTGTTGGGGTGTGTTGGGGTGTTTTGGGATGTGTTGGGGTGTGTTGGTGTGTGTTGGGATGTGCTGGGATGTGTTGGGCTGTGTTGGGGCATGGTGTGTTGGGGTGTGTTGGGATGTGTTTGGGTATGTTGGAGTGTGTTGGGTTGTGTTGGGGTGTGTTGGAATGTGTTGGGGTGTATTGGAGTGTGTTGGGATGTTTTGGGATGTGTTGGGCTGTGTTGGGTTGTGTTGGGCTGTGTTGGGGTGTGTTGGGGTGTGTTGCAGTGTGTTTGGTTGTGTTCAGGTGTGTTGGGATGTGTTGGGGTGTGTTGGGATGTGTTGGAGTATGTTGGGGTGTGTTGGGATGAGTTGGAGTGTGTTGGGATGTGTTGGGATGTGTTTTGATATGTTGGGGTGTTGGGGTGTGTTGGGGTGTGCTGGGATGTGTTGGGTGTGTTGGGGTGTATTGGGATGTGTTGGGATGTGTTGGGGTGTGGGGTGTGTTGGGATGTGTTGGGGTGTGGGGTGTGTTGGGATGTGGTGGGATGTGTTGGAATGTGTTCGGCTGTTTTGGGGTGTGTTGGGGTGTGTTGGGCTGTTTTGTGGTGTGTTGGGGTGTGTTGGGTTGTGCGGGATGTGTTGGGATGTGTTAGGATATGTTGAAGTGTGTTGGGATGTGCTGGGATGTGTTGGGCTGTGTTGAGCATGTTGGGGTGTGTTGGGGTGTGTTGGGGTGTGTTGGGATGTGTTGGGGTGTGTTGGGATGTGTTGGGGTGTGTTGGAGTGTGTTGGGGTGTGTTGGGATGTGTTGTGATATGTTGGGGTGTTGGGGTGTGTTGGGGTGTGTTGGGATGTGTTGGGATGTGTTGTGTGTGTTGGAGATGTGTTGGGGATGTTTTGGTGATGTTTTGGGGATGTATTGGGGTGTGTTGGGATGTGTTGTAGTGTGTTGGGCTCTGTTGGGATGTGTTGTAGTGTGTTGGGCTCTGTTGGGATGTGTTGGGATGTGTTGGGGTGAGTTGGAGTGTGTTGGGGTGTGTTGGAATGTGTTAGGATATGTTGGAGTGTGTTGGGATGTGCTGGGATGTGTTGGGCTGTGTTGGGCATGCTGGGGGTTTTGGGGTGTGTTGGGGTGTGTTGGGATGTGTTGGGGTGTGTTGGGATGTATTGGGGTGTATTGGAGTGTGTTGGGGTGTGTTGGGGTGTGTTGGAATGTGTTGGGTTGTGTTGGAATGTGTTGGGCTGTGTTGGGTTGTGTTGGGCTGTGTTGGAGTGTATTGGGGTGTGTTGGGATGTGTTGGGGATGTGTTGGGGTGTGTTGGGGTGTGTTGGGGTGTGTTAGGATGTGTGGGATGTGTTGGGGTGTCTTGGGGTGCGTTGGAATGTGTTAGGATATGTTGGAGTGTGTTGCGATGTGCTGGAATGTGTTGGGCTGTGTTGGGGCATGTTGGGGTGTGTTGGGGAGTGTTGGGGTTTGTTGGGATGTGTTGGGGTGTGTTGCGGTGTGTTGGAGTGTGTCGGGTGTGTTGGGGTGTGTTGGAATGTGTTGGTATGTGTTGGGGTGTGTTGGGATGTGTTGGGATGTGTTGGGATGTGTTGGGATGTGTTGGGCTGTGTTGGGCAGTGTTGGGGTGTTAGGGTTTGTTGGGTGTGCTGGGATGTATTGGGGTGTGTTGGATGTGTTTAGGTGTGTTGGGGTGTGGTGGAATGATTTGTGGTGTGTTGGGATGTGTTGGGCTTTGTTGGGGTGTGTTGGGGCGTGTTGGGGTGAGTTGGAGTGTGTTGGGGTGTGTTGGGGTGTGTTGGAATGTGTTGGGGTGTGTTGGGGTGTGTTGGGTGTGTTGGGGTGTGTTGGGATGTGGTGTGGTATGTTGGGATTTGTTGGGATGTGTTAGGATGTGTTGGGGTCTGTTGGTGTGTGTTGGGATGTGTTGGGTGTGTTGGGGTGTATTGGGATGTGTTGGGATGTGTTGGGATGTGGGGTGTGTTGGGATGTGATGGGGAGTGTTGGGATGTGGTGGGGTGTGTTGGGGTGTGGCAGGGTGTGCTGGGGTGTGTTGGAGCATGTTTGAGTGTGTTGGAGTGTGTTGGGGTGTGTTGGGGTGTGTAGGAATGTGTTGGGGTGTGTTTGGGTGTGTTGGAGTGTGTTGGGGTGTGTTGGATGCGTTGGAGTATGTTGTGGTGTGTTGGGATGTGTTGGGATGTGTTGCAGAGTGTAGGGATGTGTTGGGGTGTGCTGGAGTGTGTTGGGGTGTGTTGGGATGTGTTGGGGATGTGTTGGCGTGTGTTGGGATGTGCAGGATGTGTTGGGGTGTGTTGGGGTGTGTTAGAACGTGTTAGGATATGTTGGAGTGTGTTGGGATGTGCTGGGATGTGTTGGGCTGCGCTGGGGCATGTTGGGGTGTGTTGGGGTGTGTTGGGATGTGCGGGATGTGTTGGGCTGTGCTGGGGCGTGTTGGGGTGTGTTGGGATGTGTTGGGGTGTGTTGTAGTGTGTTGGGGAGTGTTGGGGTGTGTGGAAATGTGTTGGGATGTGTTGGAGTGTGTTGGGCTCTGTTGGGATGTGTTGGGATGTTTTGGGGTGTGTTGGAGTGTGTTGGGGTGTGCTGGGATTTTGTTGGGGATGTGTTGGGGTGTGTTGGGGAGTGTTGGGGTGTTTTGGGATGTGCGGGATGTGTTGGGGTGTGTTGGGGTTTGTTGGAATGTGTTAGGATATGTTGAAGTGTGTTGGGATGTGTTGGGGTGTGTTGGAGTGTGGCGGGGTGTGTTGGAGTGTTGGAATGTGTTGGGGTGTGTTGGGGTGTGTTGGAATGTGTTGGTGTGTGTTGGCTGTGTTGGAGTGTGTTGGGGTGTGTTGGTTTGTGTTAGCGTGTGTTGCGATGTGTTGGGGTGTGTTGGAGTGTGTTGGGGTGTGTTGGAGTGTGGTGAGATGTGTTGGGGTGTGTTGGGGTATGTTGGGTGTGTTGGGATGTGTTGGGGTGCGTTTGGGTGTGTTGGGCTCTGTTGGGATGTGTTGGCGTGTGTTGGGATGTGTTGGGATGTGTTGCTGTGTGTTAGGATGTGTTGGGGTGTGTTGGAGTGTGTTGGGGTGTGTTGGGATGTGTTGGGGATCTGTTGGGGTGTGTTGGGGTGTTTTGGGATGTGTTGGAGTGTGTTGGTGTGTTTTGGGATGTGCTGGGATGTATTGGGGTGTGTTGGGGTGTGTTGGAATGTGTTGGGTTATGTTGGAGTGCGTTGGGATATGCTGGGATGTGTTGGGGTGTGTTGGGGTGTGTTGGGGTGTGTTGGGATGTGTTGGGGTGTGTTGGAGTGTGTTGGGATGTTTTGGGATGTGTTGGGCTGTGTTGGGATGTGTTGGGCTGTGTTGGGGTGTGTTGGGGTGTGTTGTGGTGTGTTTGGTTGTGTTCAGGTGTGTTGGGATGCGTTGGGGTGTGTTGGGATGTGTTGGGATGTGTTGGGATATTTTGGAGTGTGTTGGGATATGTTGGGATGTGTTGTGATATGTTGGGGTGTTGGGGTGTGTTGGGGTGTGTTGGGATGTGTTGGGATGTGTTGTGTGTGTTGGAGATGTGTTGGGCTGTGTTGGTGTGTGTTTAGGTGTGTTGCGGTGTGTTTAGGTGTATTGGGGTTTGTCGGGGTGTGTTGGGAGGTGTTTGGATCTGTTGAGATATGTTGGGGTGTGTGGGGTGTGTTGGGATGTGTTGGGATGTGTTGGGCTTTGTTGGGGTGTGTTGGAGTGTGTTGGGGTGAGTTGGGGTGTGTTGGGGTGTGTTGGGGTGTGTTGGGGTGTGTTGGGATGTGTTGGGATGTGTTGTGTGTGTTGGGATGTGTTGGGCTGTGTTGGTGTGTGTTTAGGTGTGTTGCGGTGTGTTTGGGTGTGTTGAGGTGTGTTGGGGTGTGTTGGGAGGTGTTTGGATCTGTTGGGATATGTTGGGGTGTGTGGGGTGTGTTGGGATGTGTTGGGATGTGTTGGGCTTTGTCGGGGTGTGTTGGGGCGTGTTGGGGTGAGTTGGGGTGTGTTGGGGTGTGTTGGGGTGTGTTGGGGTGTGTTGGAGTGTGTTGGGGTGTGTTGGCATGTGTTGGGATGTGTTGGGGTGTGTTGTGTGTGTTGGAAAGTGTTGGGCTGTGTTGGTGTGTGTTTAGGTGTGTTGCGGTGTGTTTGGGTGTGTTGGGGTGTGTTGGGGTGTGTTGGGAGGTGTTTGGATCTGTTTGGATATGTTGGGGTGTGTGGGGTGTGTTGGGATGTGTTGGGATGAGTTGGGCTTTGTTGGGGTGTGTTGAGGCGTGTTGAGGTGAGTTGGGGTGTGTTGGGGTGTGTTGGGGTGTGTTGGGTGTGTTGGAGTGTGTTGGGGTGTGTTGGCATGTGTTGGGTGTGTTGGGGTGTGTTGGGATGTGTTGGGGTGAGTTGGAGTGTTTTGTGATGTGGTGGGGTGTGTTGGGGAGTGTTATGATGTGTTGGGCTGTGTTGGGATGTGTAGGGGTGTGTTGTGGTATGTTGGGATTTGTTGGGATGTGTTAGGATGTGTTGGCGTGTGTTGGTGTGCGTTGGGATGTGTTGGGTGTGTTGGGGTGTATTGGGATGTGTTGGGATGTGTTGGGGTGTGGGGTGTGTTGGGATGTGGTGGGGTTTGTTGGGATGTGGTGTGGTGTGTTGGGGTGTGGCGGGGTGTGCTGTGGTGTGTTGGACTGTGTTGGAGTATGTTTGGGTCTGTTGGAGTGTGTTGGGGTGTGTTGGGGTGTGTTGGAATGTGTTGGGTTGTGTTTGGGTGTGTTGGAGTGTGTTGGGGTGTGTTGGATGCATTGGAGTATGTTGGGGTGTGTTGGCATGTGTTGGGATGTGTTGGGCTGTGTTGGAGTGTGTTGGGATGTGTTGGGGTGTGTTGGGGTGTGTTGGGATGTGTTGGGATGTGTTGGGGTGTGTTGGGATGTGTTGGGATGTGTTGCTGTGTGTTGGGATGTGTTGGGGTTTGTTGGAGTGTGTTGGAGTGTGTTGGAATGTGTTGGGGATGTGTTGGCGTGTGTTGTGGTGTGTTGGGATGTGCGGGATGTGTTGGGGTGTGTTGGGGTGTGTTAGAAAGTGTTAGGATATGTTGGAGTGTGTTGGGATGTGCTATGATGTGTTGGGCTGTGCTGGGGCATGTTGGGGTGTGTTGGGGTGTGTTGGGATGTGCGGGATGTGTTGGGCTGTGCTGGGGTGTGTTGGGGTGTGTGGGGGATGTTGGGATGTGTTGGGGTGTGTTGTTATGTGTTGGGGTGTGTTGTAGTGTGTTGGGGTGTGTTGGGGTGTGTTGAAATATGTGGGGATGTGTTGGAGTGTGTTGGGCTCTGTTGGGATGTGTTGGGATGTTTTTGGGTGTGTTGGGGTGTGTTGGGATGTGTTGGGGATGTGTTGGGGTGTGTTGGGGGGTGTTGGGGTGTTTTGGGATGTTTTGGGATGTGTTGGGGTGTGTTGGGGTTTGTTGGAATGTGTTAGGGTATGTTGGAGTGTGTTGGGATGTGTTGGGGTGTGTTGGGTGCGTTGGGATGTCGTGGGGTGTGTTGGAGTGTGGCGGGGTGTGTTGGAGTGTTGGAATGTGTTGGGGTGTGTTGTGGTGTGTTGGGATGTGTTGGGGTGTGTTGGGGTATGTTGGGGTGTGTTGGGGTGTGTTGGGGTGTGTTTGGGTGTGTTGGGCTGTGTTGGGATGTGTTGGGTGTGTTGGGGTGTGTTGGGATGTGTTGGGGTGAGTTGGAGTGTTTTGGGATGTGGTGGGGTGTGCTGGGGAGTGTTAGGATGTGTTGGGCTGTGTTGGGATGTGTTGGGGTGTGTTGGGATGTGTTGTGATGTGTTGGGATTTGTTGGGATGTGTTAGGATGTGTTGGGGTGTGTTGGTGTGCGTTGGCATGTGTTGGGTGTGTTGGGGTTATTGGGATGTGTTGGGATGTGTTGGGGTGTGGGGTGTGTTGGGATGTGGTGGGGTGTGTTGGGATGTGGTGTGGTGTGTTGGGGTGTGGCGGGGTGTGTGGGGGTGTGTTGGAATGTGTTGGAGTATGTTTGGGTCTGTTGGAGTGTGTTGGGGTGTGTTGGAATGTGTTGGGTTGTGTTTGGCTGTGTTGGAGTGTGTTGGGGTGTGTTGAAATATGTTGGGATGTGTTGGAGTGTGTTGGGCTCTGTTGGGATGTGGTGGGATATTTTGGGGTGTGTTGGGGTGTGTTGGGATGTGTTGGGGATGTGTTGGGTTGTGTTGGGGGCTGTTGGGGTGTTTTGGGATGTTTTGGGATGTGTTGGGGTGTGTTGGGGTTTGTTGGAATGTGTTGGGGTGTGTTGGGGTGTGTTGGGATGTGTTGGGGTGTGTTGGGGTATGTTGGGGTGTGTTGGGGTGTGTTGGATGTGTTGGAGTGTGTTGGAGTGTGTCTGTTTGTGTTAGCGTGTGTTGCAATGTGTTGGGGTGTGTTGGAGTGTGTTGGGATGTGTTGGGGTGTGTTGGGGTATGTTGGGGTGTGTTGGGATGTGTTGGGGTGTGTTTGGGTGTGTTGGGCTGTGTTGGGATGTGTTGGGACGTGTTGGCGTGTGTTGGGATGTGTTGGGATGTGTTGCTGTGTGTTAGGATGTGTTGGGGTATGTTGAAGTGTGTTGGGTTGTGTTGGGATGTGTTGTGGATGTGTTGGGGTGTGTTGGGGTGTTTTGGGATGTGTTGGGGTGTGTTGGGATGTGCTGGGATGTATAGGGGTGTGTTGGGGTGTGTTGGAATGTGTTGGGATATGTTGGAGTGTGTTGGGATATGCTGGGATGTGTTGGGGCGTGTTGGGGTGTGTTGGGATGTGTTGGGATGTGTTGGGATGTGTTGGGCTTTGTTGGGGTGTGTTGGGGCGTGTTGGGGTGAGTTGGGGTGTGTTGGGGTGTGTTGGGGTGTGTTGGAGTGTGTTGGGGTGTGTTGGCATGTGTTGGCTGTGTTGGGGTGTGTTGGGATGTGTTGGGGTGAGTTGGAGTGTTTTGGGATGTGGTGGGGTGTGCTGGGGAGTGTTAGGATGTGTTGGGCTGTGTTGGGATGTGTTGGGGTGTGTTGGGATGTGTTGTGATGTGTTGGGATTTGTTGGGATGTGTTAGGATGTGTTGGGGTGTGTTGGTGTGCGTTGGGATGTGTTGGGTGTGTTGGGGTTATTGGGATGTGTTGGGGTGTGGAGTGTGTTGGGATGTGGTGGGGTGTGTTGGGGTGTGGCGGGGTGTGCTGGGGTCTGTTGGAATGTGTTGGAGTATGTTTGGGTCTGTTGGAGTGTGTTGGGGTGCGTTGGGGTGTGTTGGAATGTGTTGGGTTGTGTTTGGGTGTGTTGGAGTGTGTTGGGGTGTGTTGGATGCGTTGGAGTATGTTGGGGTCTGTTGGCATGTGTGGGGATGTGTTGGGCTGTGTTGGAGTGTGTTGGGATGTGCTGGGATGTGTTGGGGTGTGTTGGGGTGTGTTGGGATGTGTTGGGATGTGTTGGGGTGTGTTGGGATGTGTTGGGATGTGTTGCTGTGTGTTGGGATGTGTTGGGGTGTGTTGGATTGTGTTGGGGTGTGTTGGAATGTGTTGGGGATGTGTTGGGGTGTGTTGGGATGTGTTGAAATGTGTTGGGATGTGTTGGAGTGTGTTGGGCTCTGTTGGGATGTGTTGGGATGTTTTGGGGTGTGTTGGGGTGTGTTGGGATGTGTTGGGGATGTGTTGGGGTGTGTTGGGGGTGTTGGGGTGTTTTGGGATGTTTGGGATGTGTTGGGGTGTGTTGGGGTTTGTTGGAATGTGTTAGGATATGTTGGAGTGTGTTGGGATGTGTTGGGGTGTGTTGGGTGCGTTGGGATGTCGTGGGGTGTGTTGGAGTGTGGCGGGGTGTGTTGGAGTGTTGGAATGTGTTGGGTTGTGTTGGGGTGTGTTGGGATGTGTTGGGGTGTGTTGGGGTATGTTGGGGTGTGTTGGGGTGTGTTGGATGTGTTGGAGTGTGTTGGGGTGTGTTTGTTTGTGTTAGCGTGTGTTGCAATGTGTTGGGGTGTGTTGGAGTGTGTTGGGATGTGTTGGGATGTTTTTGGGTGTGTTGGGGTGTGTTGGGATGTGTTGGGGATGTGTTGGGGTGTGTTGGGGGGTGTTGGGGTGTTTTGGGATGTTTTGGGATGTGTTGGGGTGTGTTGGGGTTTGTTGGAATGTGTTAGGGTATGTTGGAGTGTGTTGGGATGTGTTGGGGTGTGTTGGGTGCGTTGGGATGTCGTGGGGTGTGTTGGAGTGTGGCGGGGTGTGTTGGAGTGTTGGAATGTGTTGGGGTGTGTTGTGGTGTGTTGGGATGTGTTGGGGTGTGTTGGGGTATGTTGGGGTGTGTTGGGGTGTGTTGGGGTGTGTTTGGGTGTGTTGGGCTGTGTTGGGATGTGTTGGGTGTGTTGGGGTGTGTTGGGATGTGTTGGGGTGAGTTGGAGTGTTTTGGGATGTGGTGGGGTGTGCTGGGGAGTGTTAGGATGTGTTGGGCTGTGTTGGGATGTGTTGGGGTGTGTTGGGATGTGTTGTGATGTGTTGGGATTTGTTGGGATGTGTTAGGATGTGTTGGGGTGTGTTGGTGTGCGTTGGCATGTGTTGGGTGTGTTGGGGTTATTGGGATGTGTTGGGATGTGTTGGGGTGTGGGGTGTGTTGGGATGTGGTGGGGTGTGTTGGGATGTGGTGTGGTGTGTTGGGGTGTGGCGGGGTGTGTGGGGGTGTGTTGGAATGTGTTGGAGTATGTTTGGGTCTGTTGGAGTGTGTTGGGGTGTGTTGGAATGTGTTGGGTTGTGTTTGGCTGTGTTGGAGTGTGTTGGGGTGTGTTGAAATATGTTGGGATGTGTTGGAGTGTGTTGGGCTCTGTTGGGATGTGGTGGGATATTTTGGGGTGTGTTGGGGTGTGTTGGGATGTGTTGGGGATGTGTTGGGTTGTGTTGGGGGCTGTTGGGGTGTTTTGGGATGTTTTGGGATGTGTTGGGGTGTGTTGGGGTTTGTTGGAATGTGTTGGGGTGTGTTGGGGTGTGTTGGGATGTGTTGGGGTGTGTTGGGGTATGTTGGGGTGTGTTGGGGTGTGTTGGATGTGTTGGAGTGTGTTGGGGTGTGTCTGTTTGTGTTAGCGTGTGTTGCAATGTGTTGGGGTGTGTTGGAGTGTGTTGGGATGTGTTGGGGTGTGTTGGGGTATGTTGGGGTGTGTTGGGATGTGTTGGGGTGTGTTTGGGTGTGTTGGGCTGTGTTGGGATGTGTTGGGACGTGTTGGCGTGTGTTGGGATGTGTTGGGATGTGTTGCTGTGTGTTAGGATGTGTTGGGGTATGTTGAAGTGTGTTGGGTTGTGTTGGGATGTGTTGTGGATGTGTTGGGGTGTGTTGGGGTGTTTTGGGATGTGTTGGGGTGTGTTGGGATGTGCTGGGATGTATAGGGGTGTGTTGGGGTGTGTTGGAATGTGTTGGGATATGTTGGAGTGTGTTGGGATATGCTGGGATGTGTTGGGGCGTGTTGGGGTGTGTTGGGATGTGTTGGGATGTGTTGGGATGTGTTGGGCTTTGTTGGGGTGTGTTGGGGCGTGTTGGGGTGAGTTGGGGTGTGTTGGGGTGTGTTGGGGTGTGTTGGAGTGTGTTGGGGTGTGTTGGCATGTGTTGGCATGTGTTGGCTGTGTTGGGGTGTGTTGGGATGTGTTGGGGTGAGTTGGAGTGTTTTGGGATGTGGTGGGGTGTGCTGGGGAGTGTTAGGATGTGTTGGGCTGTGTTGGGATGTGTTGGGGTGTGTTGGGATGTGTTGTGATGTGTTGGGATTTGTTGGGATGTGTTAGGATGTGTTGGGGTGTGTTGGTGTGCGTTGGGATGTGTTGGGTGTGTTGGGGTTATTGGGATGTGTTGGGGTGTGGAGTGTGTTGGGATGTGGTGGGGTGTGTTGGGGTGTGGCGGGGTGTGCTGGGGTCTGTTGGAATGTGTTGGAGTATGTTTGGGTCTGTTGGAGTGTGTTGGGGTGCGTTGGGGTGTGTTGGAATGTGTTGGGTTGTGTTTGGGTGTGTTGGAGTGTGTTGGGGTGTGTTGGATGCGTTGGAGTATGTTGGGGTCTGTTGGCATGTGTGGGGATGTGTTGGGCTGTGTTGGAGTGTGTTGGGATGTGCTGGGATGTGTTGGGGTGTGTTGGGGTGTGTTGGGATGTGTTGGGATGTGTTGGGGTGTGTTGGGATGTGTTGGGATGTGTTGCTGTGTGTTGGGATGTGTTGGGGTGTGTTGGATTGTGTTGGGGTGTGTTGGAATGTGTTGGGGATGTGTTGGGGTGTGTTGGGATGTGTTGAAATGTGTTGGGATGTGTTGGAGTGTGTTGGGCTCTGTTGGGATGTGTTGGGATGTTTTGGGGTGTGTTGGGGTGTGTTGGGATGTGTTGGGGATGTGTTGGGGTGTGTTGGGGGTGTTGGGGTGTTTTGGGATGTTTGGGATGTGTTGGGGTGTGTTGGGGTTTGTTGGAATGTGTTAGGATATGTTGGAGTGTGTTGGGATGTGTTGGGGTGTGTTGGGTGCGTTGGGATGTCGTGGGGTGTGTTGGAGTGTGGCGGGGTGTGTTGGAGTGTTGGAATGTGTTGGGTTGTGTTGGGGTGTGTTGGGATGTGTTGGGGTGTGTTGGGGTATGTTGGGGTGTGTTGGGGTGTGTTGGATGTGTTGGAGTGTGTTGGGGTGTGTTTGTTTGTGTTAGCGTGTGTTGCAATGTGTTGGGGTGTGTTGGAGTGTGTTGGGATGTGTTGGGGTGTGTTGGGGTATGTTGGGGTGTGTTGGGATGTGTTGGGGTGTGCTTGGGTGTGTTGGGCTGTGTTGGGATGTGTTGGGATGTGTTGGCGTGTGTTGGGATGTGTTGGGATGTGTTGCTGTGTGTTAGGATGTGTTGGGGTGTGTTGGAGTGTGTTGGGTTGTGTTGAGATGTGTTGGGGATGTGTTGGGGTGTGTTGGGATGTGTTGGGGTGTGTTGGTGTGTGTTGGGATGTGCTGGGATGTGTTGGGGTGTGTTGGAATGTGTTGGGATATGTTGGAGTGTGTTGGGATATGCTGGGAGGTGTTGGGCTGTGTTGGGGCATGTTGGGGTGTGGTGGGGTGTGTTGGGATGTGTTGGGGTGCGTTGGAGTGTGTTTGGATGTGCTGGGATGTGTTGGGGTGTGTTGGAATGTGTTGGGATATGTTGGAGTGTGTTGGGATATGCTGGGAGGTGTTGGGCTGTGTTGGGGCATGTTGGGGTGTGTTGGGGTGTGTTGGGATGTGTTGGGGTGTGTTGGAGTGTGTTGGGTTGTGTTGGGGTGTGTTGGAATGTGTTGGGATGTGTTGGAGTGTGTTGGGATGTTTTGGGATGTGTTGGGCTGTGTTGTGATGTGTTGGGCTGTGTTGGGGTGTATGGGGTGTGTTGCGGTGTGTTTGGTTGTGTTCAGGAGTGTTGGGATGTGTTGGGGTGCGTTGGGATGTGTTGGGATGTGTTGGAGTGTGTTGGGGTGTGTTGGGATGTGTTGTGTGTGTTGGAGATGTGTTGCGGATGTTTTGGTGATGTTTTGGGGATGTGTTGGGGTGTGTTGGAATGTGTTAGGATATGTTGGAGTGTGTTGGGATGTGTTGGGATGTGTTGGGCTCTGTTGGGATGTGTTGGGCTGTGTTGGGTGTGTTTGGGTGTGTTGCGGTGTGTTTGGGTGTGTTGGGGTGTGTTGGGATGTGTTTGGATCTGTTGGGATATGTTGGGGTGTGTTGGGTGTGTTGGGATGTGTTGGGATGTGTTGGGGTGTTTGGTGTGTTGGGATGTCGTGGGATGTTTTGGAGTGTGGCGGGGTGTGTTGGAGTGTTGGAATGAGCTGGGGTGTTTTGGGGTGTGTTGGGATGTGTTGGGGTGTGTTGGGGTATGTTGGGGTGTGTTGGGGTGTGTTGGATGTGTTGGAGTGTGTTGGGGTGTGTTGGTTTGTGTTAGCGTGTGTTGCGATGTGTTGAGGTGTGTTGGAGTGTGTTGGGATGTGTTGGGGTAGGTTGCGGTGTGTTGGGATATGTTTGCGTGTGTTCAGATGTGTTGGGATGTGTTGGGGATGTGTTGGGGTGTGTTTGGGTATTTTGGGATGTGCTGGGGTGTGTTGGTGTGCGTTGGAATGTGCTGGGATGTATTGGGGTGTGTTGGGGTGTGTTGGAATGTGTTGGGATATGTTGGAGTGTGTTGGGATGTTTTGGGGATGTGTTGGGGTGTGTTGGGGTGTTTTGGGATGTGTTGGAGTGTGTTGGTGTGTGTTGGAATGTGCTGGGATGTATTGGGGTGTGTTGGGGTGTGTTGGAATGTGTTGGGATATGTTGGAGTGTGTTGGGATATGCTGGGATGTGTTGGTCTGTGTTGGGGCGTGTTGGGGTGTGTTGGGATGTGTTGGGGTGTGTTGGAGTGTGTTGGATTGTGTTGGGGTGTGTTGGAATGGGTTGGGATGTGTTGGAGTGTGTTGGGATGTTTTGGGATGTGTTGGGCTGTGTTAGGCTGTGTTGGGATGTGTTGGGGTGTGTTGCGGTGTGTTTGGTTGTGTTCAGGTGTGTTGGGATGTGTTGGGGTGCATTGGGATGTGTTGGGATGTGTTGGAGTGTGTTGGGGTGTGTTGGGATGTGTTGTGTGTGTTGGAGATGTGTTGGGGATGTTTTGGTGATGTTTTGGGGATGTTTTGGGGTGTGTTGGAATGTGTTAGAATATGTTGGAGTGTGTTGGGATGTGTTGGGAGGTGTTGGGCTGTGTTGGGATGTGTTGGGATGTGTTTGGATCTGTTGGGATATGTTGGGGTGTGTTGGGTATGTTGGGATGTGTTGGGATGTGTTGGGGTGTTTGGTGTGTTGGGATGTCGTGGGGTGTTTTGGAGTGTGGCGGGGTGTGTTGGAGTGTTGGAATGTGTTGGGGTGTGTTGGGGTGTGTTGAGATGTGTTGGGGTGTGTTGGGGTATGTTGGGGTGTGTTGGTTTGTGTTAGCATGTGTTGCGATGTGTTGGGGTGTGTTGGAGTGTGTTGGGGTGTGTTGGGGTGTGTTGGTGTAGGTTGGGGTGTGTTGGGATATGTTGGTGTGTGTTCGGATGTGTTGGGGTGTGTTGGGATGTGTTGGGGATGTGTTGGGGTGTGTTGGGGTATTTTGGGATGTGTTGGAGTGTGTTGGGGTGTGTTGGTTTGTGTTAGCATGTGTTGCGATGTGTTGGGGTGTGTTGGAGTGTGTTGGGGTGTGTTGGGGTGTGTTGGGGTAGGTTGGGGTGTGTTGGGATATGTTGGTGTGTGTTCGGATGTGTTGGGGTGTTTTGGGATGTGTTGGGGATGTGTTGGGGTGTGTTGGGGTATTTTGGAATGTGTTGGGGTGTGTTGGTGTGTGTTGGAATGTGCTGGGATATGTTGGAGTGTGTTGGGATGTGCTGGGCTGTGTTGGGGCGTGTTGGGGTGTGTTGGGGTGTGTTGGGATGTGTTGGGGTGTCTTGGAGTGTGTTGGGTTGTGTTGGGTTGTGTTGGAAAGTGTTGGGATGTGTTGGAGTGTGTTGGGATGCGTTGGGCTGTGTTGTGCTGTGTTGGGCTGTGTTAAGCTGTGTTGGGGTGTGTTGGGGTGTGTTGTGGTGTGTTTGGGTGTGTTCAGGTGTGTTGGGATGTGTTGGGGTGTGTTGTGATGTGTTGGGATGTGTTGGAGTATGTTGGGGTGTGTTGGGATGTGTTGCAGTGTGTTGGGATATGTTGGGATGTGTTGTGATATGTTGGGGTGTTGGGGTGTGTTCGGGTGTGTTGGGATGTGTTGGGATGTGTTGTGTGTGTTGGAGATGTGTTGGGGATGTGTTGGTGATGTTTTGGGGATGTGTTGGGGTGTGTTGTGATGTGTTGGAGTGTGTTGGGATGTGTTGGAATGTGTTGGGATGTGTTGTGGTGTGTTGGGGTGTGTTGGGTTGTGCTTTGTTGTGATGGGGTGTGTTGGGATGTGTTTGTGTGTGTTGGGGTGTGTTGGGGTGTGTTGGGATGTTTTGGGATGTGTTGGGGTGTGTTGGGATGTGCTTTGTTGTGATGGAGTGTATTGGGATGTGTTGGGATCTGTTTGTGTGTGTTGGGGTGTGTTGGGATCTGTTTGTGTGTGTTGTGGTTTGTTGGGGTCTGTTGGGATGTGCTTTGTTGTGTTGTGTTGGGATGTGTTGGGGTGTATTGGGATGTGTTGTTGTGTGATGGGGTGTGTTGTGGTGTGTTGGGATGTGTTTGTGTGTGTTGTGGTGTGTTGGGTTGTGGTGGGATGCGTTGGGGTATGTTGGGATGTGTTGTGGTGCGTTGGGGTGTGTTGGGATGTGCTTTGTTTTGTTGGGGTGTGTTGGGATGTGTTGGTGTGTGCTGGGGTATGTTGGGGTGTGTTGGGGTGTGTTGGATGTGTTGGAGTGTGTTGGGGTGTGTTGGTTTGTGTTAGCGTGTGTTGCGATGTGTTGGGGTGTGTTAGAGTGTGTTGGGATGTGTTGGGGTGTGTTGGGATATGTTGGTGTGTGTTGGGATGTGTTGGGGTGTGTTTGGGTGTGTTGGGCTGTGTTGGGATGTGTTGGCATGTGTTGGGATGTGTTGCTCTGTGTTAGGGTGTGTTGGGGTGTGTTGGGATGTGTTGGGGATGTGTTGGGGTGTGTTGGGGTGTTTTGGGATGTGTTGGGGTGTGTTGGTGTGTGTTGGGATGTGCTGGGATGTATTGGGGTGTGTTGGGGCGTGTTGGAATGTGTTGGGATATGTTGGAGTGTGTTGGGATATGCTGGGATGTGTTGGGCTGTGTTGGGGTGTGTTGGGATGTGTTGTGTTGTCTTGGGTTTTGTTGGGGTGTGTTGGAATGTGTTGGGATGTGTTGGGGTGTGTTGGGGTGTGTTGCGGTGTGTTTGGTTGTGTTCAGGTGTGTTGGGATGTGTTGGGATGTGTTGGAGTGTGTTGGGATGTGTTGGGATGTGTTGGGATGCGTTGTGTGTGTTGGAGATGTGTTGGGGATGTTTTGGTGATGTTTTGGGGATGTGTTGGGGTGTGTTGGAATGTGTTAGGATATGTTGGAGTGTGTTGGGATGTGTTGGGATGTGTTGGGCTGTGTTGGGATGTGTTGGGCTGTGTTGGGGTGTGTTTGGGTGTGTTGCGGTGTGTTTGGGTGTGTTGGGGTGTGTTGGGGTGTGTTGGGATGTGTTTGGATCTGTTGGGATATGTTGGGGTGCGTTGGGTGTGTTGGGATGTGTTGGGATGTGTTGGGGTGTTTGGTGTGTTGGGATGTCGTGGGGTGTTTTGGAGTGTGGCGGGGTGTGTTGGAATGTTGGAATGTGTTGGGGTGTGTTGGGATGTTTTGGGATGTGTTGGGCTGTGTTGGGATGTGTTGGGCTGTGTTGGGGTGTGTTGGAGTGTGTTGTGGTGTGTTTGGGTGTGTTCAGGTGTGTTGGGATGTGTTGGGGTGTGTTGGGATGTGTTGGGATGTGTTGGAGTGTGTTGGGGTGTGTTGGGATGTGTTCGAGTGTGTTGGGATATGTTGGGATGTGTTGTGATATGTTGGGGTGCATTCAGGTGTGTTGGGATGTGTTGGGATGTGTTGTGTGTGTTGGATATGTGTTGGGGATGTGTTGGTGCTGTTTTGGGGATGTGTTGGGGTGTGTTGTGATGTGTTGGATTGTGTTGGGATGTGTTGGAATGTGTTGAGATGTGTTGTGGTGTGTTGGGGTGTGTTGGGTTGTGCTTTGTTGTGATGGGGTGTGTTGGGATGTGTTTGTGTGTGTTGGGGTGTGTTGGGGTGTGTTGGGATGTGTTGGGATGTGTTGGGGTGTGTTGGGATGTGCTTTGTTGTGATGGGGTGTATTGGGATGTGTTGGGGTGTGTTTGGGTGTGTTGGGATGTGTTGGGATGTGTTGGGATGTGTTGGGGTGTTTGGTGTGTTGGGATGTCGTGGGGTGTTTTGGAGTGTGGCGGGGTGTGTTGGAGTGTTGGAATGTGTTGGGTTGTGTTGGGGTGTGTTGGGATGTGTTGGGGTGTGTTGGGGTATGTTGGGGTGTGTTGAGGTGTGTTGGATGTGTTGGAGTGTGTTGGGGTGTGTTGGTTTGTGTTAGCATGTGTTGCGATGTGTTGGGGTGTGTTGGAGTGTGTTGGGATGTGTTGGGGTGTGTTGGGGTAGGTTGGGGTGTGTTGGGATATGTTGGTGTATGTTCGGATGTGTTGGGGTGTGTTGGAATGTGTTGGGGTGTGTTGGGGTATTTTGGGATGTGTTGTGATATGTTGGGGTGTTGGGGTGTGTTCGGGTGTGTTGGGATGTGTTGGGATGTGTTGTGTGTGTTGGAGATGTGTTGGGGATGTGTTGGTGATGTTTTGGGGATGTGTTGGGGTGTGTTGTGATGTGTTGGATTGTGTTGGGATGTGTTGGAATGTGTTGGGATGTGTTGTGGTGTGTTGGGGTGTGTTGGGTTGTGCTTTGTTGTGATGGGGTGTGTTGGGATGTGTTTGTGTGTGTTGGGGTGTGTTGGGGTGTGTTGGGATGTGTTGGGATGTGTTGGGGTGTGTTGGGATGTGCTTTGTTGTGATGGGGTGTATTGGGATGTGTTGGGGTGTGTTTGGGTGTGTTGGGATGTGTTGGGATGTGTTGGGATGTGTTGGGGTGTTTGGTGTGTTGGGATGTCGTGGGGTGTTTTGGAGTGTGGCGGGTTGTGTTGGCGTGTTGGAATGTGTTGGGGTGTGTTGGGGTGTGTTGGGATGTGTTGGGGTGTGTTGGGGTATGTTGGAATGTGTTGGAGTATGTTTGGGTCTGTTGGAGTGTGTTGAGGTGTGTTGGGGTGTGTTGGAATGTGTTGTGTTGTGTTTGGGTGTGTTGGAGTCTGTTAGGGTGTGTTGGGTGCGTTGGAGTATGTTGGGGTGTGTTGGCATGTGTTGGGCTGTGTTGGAGTGTGTTGGGATGTGTTGGGATGTGTTGGGGTGTGTTGGGGTGTGTTGGGATGTTTTGGGATGTGTTGGGGTGTGTTGGGATGTGTTGGGATGTGTTGCTGTGTGTTGGGATGTGTTGGGGTGTGTTGGAGTGTGTTGGGGTGTGTTGGAATGTGTTGGGGATGTGTTGGCGTGTGTTGTGGTGTGTTGGGATGTGCCGGATGTGTTGGGGTGTGTTGGGGTGTGTTAGAACGTGTTAGGATATGTTGGAGTGTGTTGGGATGTGCTGGGATGTGTTGGGCTGTGCTGTGGCATGTTGGGGTGTGTTGGGGTGTGTTGGGATGTGCGGGATGTGTTGGGCTGTGCTGGGGCGTGTTGGGGTGTGTGGGGGGATGTTGGGATGTGTTGGGGTGTGTTGTTATGTGTTGGGGTGTGTTGTAGTGTGTTGGGGTGTGTTGAAATATGTGGGGATGTGTTGGAGTGTGTTGGGCTCTGTTGGGATGCGTTGGGATATTTTTGGGTGTGTTGGGGTGTGTTGGGATGTGTTGGGGATATGTTGGGGTGTGTTGGGGGGTGTTGGGGTGTTTTGGGATGTTTTGGGATGTGTTGGGGTGTGTTGGGGTTTGTTGGAATGTGTTAGGGTATGTTGGAGTCTGTTGGGATGTGTTGGGGTGTGTTGGGTGCGTTGGGATGTCGTGGGGTGTGTTGGAGTGTGGTGGGGTGTGTTGGAGTGTTGGAATGTGTTGGGGAATGTTGGGGTGTGTTGGGATGTGTTGGGGTGTGTTGGGGTATGTTGGGGTGTGTTGGGGTGTGTTGGGGTGTGTTTGGGTGTGTTGGGCTGTGTTGGGATGTGTTGGGTGTGTTGGGGTGTGTTGGGATGTGTTGGGGTGAGTTGGAGTGTTTTGGGATGTGGTGGGGTGTGCTGGGGAGTGTTAGGATGTGTTGGGCTGTGTTGGCATGTGTTGGGGTGTGTTGGGATGTGTTGTGATGTGTTGGGATTTGTTGGGATGTGTTAGGATGTGTTGGGGTGTGTTGGTGTGCGTTGGGATGTGTTGGGTGTGTTGGGGTTATTGGGATGTGTTGGGATGTGTTGGGGTGTGGGGTGTGTTGGGATGTGGTGGGGTGTGTTGGGATGTGGTGTGTTGGGGTGTGGCGGGGTGTGCGGGGGTGTGTTGGAATGTGTTGGAGTATGTTTGGGTCTGTTGGAGTGTGTTGGGGTGTGTTGGAATGTGTTGGGTTGTGTTTGGCTGTGTTGGAGTGTGTTGGGGTGTGTTGGGGTGTGTTGAAATGTGTTGGGATGCGTTGGAGTGTGTTGGGCTCTGTTGGGATGTGGTGGGATGTTTTGGGGTGTGTTGGGGTGTGTTGGGATGTGTTGGGGATGTGTTGGGGTGTGTTGGGGGTGTTGGGGTGTTTTGGGATGTTTTGGGATGTGTTGGGGTGTGTTGGGGTTTGTTGGAATGTGTTGGGGTGTGTTGGGGTGTGTTGGGATGTGTTGGGGTGTGTTGGGGTATGTTGGGGTGTGTTGGGGTGTGTTGGATGTGTTGGAGTGTGTTGGGGTGTGTTTGTTTGTGTTAGCGTGTGTTGCAATGTGTTGGGGTGTGTTGGAGAGTGTTGGGATGTGTTGGGGTGTGTTGGGGTATGTTGGGGTGTGTTGGGATGTGTTGGAGTGTGGCGGGGTGTGTTGGAGTGTTGGAATGTGTTGGGGAATGTTGGGGTGTGTTGGGATGTGTTGGGGTGTGTTGGGGTATGTTGGGGTGTGATGGGGTGTGTTGGGATGTGTTTGGGTGTGTTGGGCTGTGTTGGGATGTGTTGGGTGTGTTGGGGTGTGTTGGGATGTGTTGGGGAGAGTTGGAGTGTTTTGGGATGTGGTGGGGTGTACTGGGGAGTGTTAGGATGTGTTGGGCTGTGTTGGGATGTGTTGGGGTGTGTTGGGATGTGTTGTGATGTGTTGGGATTTGTTGGGATGTGTTAGGATGTGTTGGGGTGTGTTGGTGTGCGTTGGGATGTGTTGGGTGTGTTGGGATTATTGGGATGTGTTGGGATGTGTTGGGGTGTGGGGTGTGTTGGGATGTGGTGGGGTGTGTTGGGATGTGGTGTGGTGTGTTGGGGTGTGGCGGGGTGTGCGGGGGTGTGTTGGAATGTGTTGGATTATGTTTGGGTCTGTTGGAATGTGTTGGGGTGTGTTGGAATGTGTTGGGTTGTGTTTGGCTGTGTTGGAGTGTGTTGGGGTGTGTTGGGGTGTGTTGAAATGTGTTGGGATGCGTTGAAGTGTGTTGGGCTCTGTAGGGATGTGGTGGGATGTTTTGGGGTGTGTTGGGGTGTGTTGGGATGTGTTGGGGATGTGTTGGGGTGTGTTGGGGGTGTTGGGGTGTTTTGGGATGTTTTGGGATGTGTTGGGGTGTGTTGGGGTGTGTTGGGATGTGTTGGGGTGTGTTGGGGTGTGTTGGGATGTGTTGGGGTGTGTTGGGGTATGTTGGGGTGTGTTGGGGTGTGTTGGATGTGTTGGAGTGTGTTGGGGTGTGTTTGTTTGTGTTAGCGTGTGTTGCAATGTGTTGGGGTGTGTTGGAGAGTGTTGGGATGTGTTGGGGTGTGTTGGGGTATGTTGGGGTGTGTTGGGATGTGTTGGGGTGTGTTTGGGTGTGTTGGGCTGTGTTGGGATGTGTTGGGACGTGTTGGCGTGTGTTGGGATGTGTTGCTGTGTGTTAGGATGTGTTGGGGTATGTTGAAGTGTGTTGGGTTGTGTTGGGATGTGTTGTGGATGTGTTGGGGTGTGTTGGGGTGTTTTGGGATGTGTTGGGGTGTGTTGGGATGTGCTGGGATGTATAGGGGTGTGTTGGGGTGTGTTGGAATGTGTTGGGATATGTTGGAGTGTGTTGGGATATGCTGGGATGTGTTGGGGCGTGTTGGGGTGTGTTGGGGTGTGTTGGGATGTCTTGGGATGTGTTGGGATGTGTTGGGCTTTGTTGGGGTGTGTTGGGGCATGTTGGGGTGAGTTGGGGTGTGTTGGGGTGTGTTGGGGTGTGTTGGAGTGTGTTGGGGTGTGTTGGCATGTGTTGGCTGTGTTGGGGTGTGTTGGGATGTGTTGGGGTGAGTTGGAGTGTTTTGGGATGTGGTGTGGTGTGCTGGGGAGTGTTAGGATGTGTTGGGCTGTGTTGGGATGTGTTGGGGTGTGTTGGGATGTGTTGTGATGTGTTGGGATTTGTTGGGATGTGTTAGGATGTGTTGGGGTGTGTTGGTGTGCGTTGGGATGTTTTGGGTGTGTTGGGGTTATTGGGATGTGTTGGTCGTGTTGGGGTGTGGCGTGTGTTGGAATGTGATGGGGTGTGTTGGGATGTGGTGTGGTGTGGCGGGGTGTACTGGGGTGTGTTGGAATGTGTTGGAGTATGTTTGGGTCTGTTGGAGTGTGTTGGGGTGCGTTGGGGTGTGTTGGAATGTGTTGGGTTGTGTTTGGGTGTGTTGGAGTGTGTTGGGGTGTGTTGGATGCGTTGGAGTATGTTGGGGTCTGTTGGCATGTGTGGGGATGTGTTGGAGTGTGTTGGGATGTGTTGGGGTGTGTTGGGGTGTGTTGGGATGTGTTGGGGTGTGTTGGGATGTGTTGGGATGTGTTGCTGTGTGTTGGGATGTGTTGGGGTGTGTTGGATTGTGTTGGGGTGTGTTGGAATGTGTTAGGATATGTTGGAGTGTGTTGGGATGTGTTGGGATGTGTTGGGCTGTGTTGGGATGTGTTGGGGTGTGTTTGGGTGTGTTGCGGTGTGTTTGGGTGTGTTGGGGTGTGTTGGGGTGTGTTGGGATGTGTTTGGATCTGTTGGGATATGTTGGGGTGTGTTGGGTGTGTTGGGATGTGTTGGGATGTGTTGGGGTGTTTGGCGTGTTGGGATGTCGTGGGGTGTTTTGGGGTGTGTTGGAGTGTGTTGTGGTGTGTTTGGGTGTGTTCCGGTGTGTTGGGATGTGTTGGGCTGTGTTGGGATGTGTTGGGATGTGTTGGAGTGTGTTGGGGTGTGTTGGGATGTGTTGGAGTGTGTTGGGATATGTTGGGATGTGTTGTGATATGTTGGGGTGTTGGGGTGCGTTCGGGTGTGTTGGGATGTGTTGGGATGTGTTGTGTGTGTTGGATATGTGTTGGGGATGTGTTGGTGCTGTTTTGGTGATGTGTTGGGGTGTGTTGTGATGTGTTGGATTGTGTTGGGATGTGTTGGAATGTGTTGGGATGTGTTGTGGTGTGTTGGGGTGTGTTGGGTTGTGCTTTGTTGTGATGGGGTGTGTTGGGATGTGTTTGTGTGTGTTGGGGTGTGTTGGGGTGTGTTGGGATGTGTTGGGATGTGTTGGGGTGTGTTGGGATGTGCTTTGTTGTGATGGGGTGTATTGGGATGTGTTGGGATCTGTTTGTGTGTGTTGGGGTGTGTTGGGATGTGTTTGTGTGTGTTGTGGTTTGTTGGGGTGTGTTGGGATGTGCTTTGTTGTGTTGTGTTGGGATGTGTTGGGGTGTATTGGGATGTGTTGGTGTGTGATGGGTTGTGTTGTTGTGTGTTGGGATGTGTTTGTGTGTGCTGGGGTGTGTTGGTTTGTGGTGGGATGTGTTGGGGTATGTTGGGATGTGTTGTGGTGTGTTGGGGTGTGTTGGGATGTGCTTTGTTTTGTTGGGGTGTGTTATGATGTGTTGGGGTGTGGTGGGATGTGTTGGGGTGTGTTGGGCTGTGCTGGGTTATGTTGGGGTGTGTTGGGAGGTGTTGGGGTGTGTTGGGCTGTGTTGGGATGTGCTGGGTTGTGTTGGGTTGTGGTGGGATGTGTTGGCGTATGTTGGGATGTGTTGTGGTGTGTTGGGGTGTTTTGGGATGTGCTTTGTTTTGTTGGGGTGTGTTGGGATGTGTTGGGGTGTGTTGGGATGTGTAGGGGTGTGTAGGAATGTGTTGGAATGTGCTGGGATGTGCTGGGCTGTGTTGGGGTGGGATGGGCGGGATCCCTGCCCTGCACAGGGTTTTCCTGAATGTGATGATTTGAGAAGATGTTGTCTAACGAGAGAATTTCAGCCCATCAGCACCGGGAGGCGGACGTGGCGGAAACTGGAATCAGTGTTGCTGTCGCTGGAACTGTTTGTCAGTCTAACAGCTCCTCCTACTGCCGAACAACCCTCAATACATCTACAACACAGCCTGAAGCAGAAACCTTTACCAATCTAGTGTCCACCTACTGTTGAAATAGCCAAGTATCCCAAATCTAACACAGGACAACATCAGGCCAACAGACTCTGCACCCTGCTGTACAGTACGAGCATTACCGGTGATTGTCGGCTCAGCAACGGTGAGAGACATTGATTAAAGGGAACCGGTTCCTCCCGATCCTGACCCTCCCGCACTCTGTGTCCCCTGGACGAGGTCACCCCTGACCCCGTGACCCTGGACCCGGTCACCCCCTGACCCCGTGTCCCCCGGACCCAGTCACTCCCTGACCCTGTGCCCCCCGGACCCGGTCACCCCCTAAGCCCATCCCTCCCTGACCCCGTGCCACCTGGACCCGGTCACTCCCTGACCCCGTGTCCCCCGGGCCCGGTCACTCCCTGACCCCGTGCCACCCGGACCCGGTCACTCCCTGACCCCGTGCCCCCCGGACCCGGTCACTCCCTGACCCCGTGCCACCCGGGCCCGGTCACTCCCTGACCCCGTGTCCCCCGGACCCGGTCACTCCCTGAACCCGTGCCACCCGGACCCGGTCACTCCCTGACCCCGTGCCCCCTGGACCCGATCACTCCCTGACACCGTGCCACCCGGACCCGGTCACTCCCTGACCCCGTGCCCCCCGGACCCGGTCACTCCCTGACCCCATGCCACCCGGACCCGGTCACACCCTGACCCCATGCCACCCAGACCCGGTCACCCCCTGACCCCGTGCCCCCCAGCCCTAGTCACTCCCTGACCCCGTGTCCACCGGACTCGGTCACACCCTGACCCCGTGCCACCCGGACCTGGTCACCCCCTGACCCCATGCCCCCCAGCCCTAGTCACTCCCTGACCCCGTGTCCACCGGACTCGGTCACACCCTGACCCCGTGCCACCCGGACCCGGTCACCCCCTGACCCCGTGCCCCCCAGCCCTAGTCACTCCCTGACCCCGTGTCCACCGGACTCGGTCACACCCTGACCCCGTGCCACCCGGACCCGGTCACCCCCTGACCCCATGCCCCCCAGCCCTAGTCACTCCCTGACCCCGTGTCCACCGGACTCGGTCACACCCTGACCCCGTGCCACCCGGACCCGGTCACCCCCTGACCCCATGCCCCCCAGACTCGGTCACCCACTGACCCCGTGCCCCCTGGACCCAGTCACTCCCTGACCCCATGTCCCCCGGACCTGGTCACCCACTGACCCCATGCCCCCTGGACCCAGTCACCCCCTGACCCCGTGCCCCCCAGCCCCAGTCACTCCCTGACCCCGTGTCCACCGGACCCGGTCACTCCCTGACCCCGTACCCCCCAGACCCGGTCACTCCCTAACCCCATCCCTCCCTGACCCCGTGCCCCCTGGACCCGGTCACTCCCTGACCCCGTACCCCCCAGACCCGGTCACTCCCTAACCCCATCCCTCCCTGATCCCGTGCCACCCGGACCCGGTCACTCCCTGACCCCATGCCCCCAGGACCCGGTCATTCCCTGACCCCATACCCCCCAGACCCGGTCACTCCCTAACCCCATCCCTCCCTGACCCCGTGCCCCCTGGACCCAGTCACTCCCTGACCCCGTGCCCCCTGGACCCAGTCACACCCTGACCCCGTCCCTCCCGGACCCGGTCACTCCCTGAACCCGTGCCCCCCCGACCCAGTCACCCCCTGACCCTGTGCCACCCCGGACCTGGTCACTCCCTGACCCCGTGCCCCGTGGACCCGGTCACTCCCTGACCACGTATCACCCGGACCCGGTCACCCCCTGACCCCGTGCCCCCAGGACCCAGTCACTCCCTGACCCCGTGCTCCCCGGACCCAGTCACTCCCTGACCCCATGCCCTCCCAGACTGGGTCACTCCCAGACCCGGTCACACCCTGACCCCGTTCCCCCTGGACCCGGTCACTCCCTGACCCCGTGCCCCCTGGACCCGGTCACTCCCTGACCCCGTTCCCCCTGGACCCGGTCACACCCTGACCCCGTTCCCCCTGGACCCGGTCACTCCCTGACCCCGTGCCCCCTGGACCCAGTCACACCCTGACCCCATGCCCCCCGGACCCAGTCACTCCCTGACCCCATGCCCCCCGGACCCAGTCACTCCCTGACCCCATGCCCTCCCAGACTGGGTCACTCCCAGACCCGGTCACTCCCTGACCCCGTGCCCCCTGGACCCAGTCACACCCTGACCCCGTGCCCCCCAGACCCAGTCACTCCCTGACCCCATGCCCTCCCAGACTGGGTCACTCCCAGACCCGGTCACACCCTGACCCCGTTCCCCCTGGACCCGGTCACTCCCTGACCCCGTGCCCCCTGGACCCGGTCACTCCCTGACCCCGTTCCCCCTGGACCCGGTCACTCCCTGACCCCGTTCCCCCTGGACCCGGTCACTCCCTGACCCCGTGCCCCCTGGACCCAGTCACACCCTGACCCCGTGCCCCCCAGACCCAGTCACTCCCTGACCCCATGCCCTCCCAGACTGGGTCACTCCCAGACCCGGTCACACCCTGACCCCGTTCCCCCTGGACCCGGTCACTCCCTGACCCCGTGCCCCCTGGACCCAGTCACACCCTGACCCCGTACCCCCCAGACCCGGTCACTCCCTAACCCCATCCCTCCCTGACCCCGTACCCCCCAGACCCGGTCACTCCCTAACCCCATCCCTCCCTGACCCTGCGCCCTCCCAGACTGGGTCACTCCCAGACCCGGTCACACCCTGACCCCATGCCACCCAGACCCGGTCACCCCCTGACACCGTGCCCCCCAGCCCCGGTCACTCCCTGACGCCGTACCCCCCAGACCTGGTCACTCCCTAACCCCATCCCTTCCTGACCCCGTGCCCCCTGGACCCGGTCACTCCCTGACCCCGTGCCCCCCGGACCCGTTCACTCCCTAACCCCATCCCTCCCTGACCCAGTGCCCACTCGACCCGCTCACACCCTGACCCCGTGCCACCCCGGACCTGGTCACTCCCTGACCCTGTGCCCCCCAGCCCCAGTCACTCCCTGACCCCGTGTCCACCAGACTCGGTCACACCCTGACCCCGTGCCACCCGGACCCGGTCACCCCCTGACCCCATGCCCCCCAGACTCGGTCACCCACTGACCCCGTGCCCCCTGGACCCAGTCACTCCCTGACCCCATGTCGCCCGGACCTGGTCACTCCCTGACCCCGTGACCCCCCGACCCGGTCACTCCCTGACCCCGTGCCCACCAAACCCGGTCACTCCCTGACCCCGTGCCACCCAGACCTGGTCACTCCCTGACCCTGTGCCGCCCGAACCCGGTCCCTCCTGAACCCTGTTGCATCCTGGAACTCGTCATCCCCAGATCCGGTCCGTCCCTGATCCCGTGTCCCCCGGAACATGTGCCCCCCGGACTCTGTCCCTTTACCCCCCGGATTCTGTCTCTAACTGGAAATTGCTGGAATCTATCATTAGGGATGTGGTAACAGGTTTTAAAAGAGGTGTCAGCTAAGATTGTGGATGCATTGGTTTTGATCTTCCAAAATTCCCTAGATTTGAGAACTAACCCCATGGATTGGAACGTAGCAAATGTAACCCCGCTATTCAAGAAAGAACAGAGAGAAAAAGTAGGGAACATATCGGCACAAGCTCTTTTTCTGCCGCCTTCGTCTCCGTGCCCACTTCTTTGGCCAGGAGTCTTCCCCCCGCATGGCTGACCCTTTCTCCCGCTTTCAGAATTCTCGTTCTACCTGGACCCCTCCCCTGGCCTCTTACCCTCTCTAGATCTTTTCATTGCAAACGGCCGCCGCGACATCGGCCGCCTCCATTTCTCTGCTCCCCTCACTCACTCCAACCTACCTTCCTCTGAACTTGCAGCAGTCCATTCTCTCAGATCCAACCCCAACATTGTCATTAAACCTGCTGACAAACGTGGCGCCATTGTTGTTTGGCGAACCGACCTCTATCTAGCGGAAGCTGAACGCCAACTCTCCGACACCTCCCCCTACCTCTGCCTGGACCACGACCCCACTACTGAACATCAAGCCTCCGTTTCCAAGACTGTCACTGACCTCATCTCCTCTGGAAATCTTCCCCCCACGGCCGCCAACCTCATAGTTCCCCAACCCCACACAGCCCACTTCTACCTCCTTCCCAAGATCCACAAACAGGACTGCCCTGGTAGACCCATCATTTCAGCCTGGTCTTGCCCCACGGAACTTATCTCTGCCTATCTCAACTCTATTTTTTCTCCCCTTGTCCAGTCTCTTCCCACCTACATCCGCGACTCTTCCGATGCCCTCCGCTACTTTAACAGTTTCCAATTTCCTGGACCCAACCACCTCCTTTTCACTAATATAATTGCAAAATACTGCGGATGCTGGAAATCTGAAATAACAACAGAAAATGCTGGAAATACTCAGCAGGCCAGGCAGCATCCGTGGAGAAACGGAAGCTCAGGGTTACCCAACACCTGCCCTTTTACCTCCTCCCTTCCCACTGTCCAGGGCCCCAAAACACCCCTTCCAGGTGAAACAGCGAGTTACTTGTACTTCTTGCAATTTAATATACTGTATTCGCTGCTCACGATGCGGTCTCCTCTACATTGGGGAGACCAAACGCAGATTGGGCGACCGCTTTGTGGAACACCTCCGTTCAGTCCGTAAGGGTGACCCTGAGCTTCCGGTCGCCTGTCACTTTAATTCACCGCTTCACTCCTACTCTGACCTCTCCGTCCTCGGCCTATTACATTGTTCCAATGAAGCTCAACGTAAGCTCGAGGAACAGCACCTCATCTTTCGATTGGGCACTTTGCAGCCTGCCAGACTCAATATTGAGTTCAACAATTTCAGATAATTATCCCTACCCCCATTTTTCATGCAGTATGATTTTTGCCATTCCCATTTGCAACATTTTATCTTTCCTGCCTCTTACAAAAGTATAGGATGTTCTTTCTATTTCTTCCTCCCCCCCGCCCCCGTCTCTGCACCTGCTTAATATCTGTTACATCTCCAGCTTTTTCCAGTTCTGATGAAGGGTCCCAGACCTGAAACGTTAACTCTGTTTCTCTCTCCACGGATGCTGCCTGGCCTGCTGAGTATTTCCAGCATTTTCTGTTGTTATTTCATCTCCTTTTCACCATGGACGTCCAATCCCTCTACACCTCCATCCCCCACCAGGATGGCCTGAAGGCGCTCCGCTTCTTCCTTGAACAGAGGCCCAACCACTCCCCATCCACCACCACCCTCCTCCGCCTAGCTGAACTTGTTCTCACATTGAACAACTTCTCCTTTGACTCCTCACTTCCTCCAAATCAAAGGTGTTGCTATGGGAATCCGCATGGGTCCTAGCTATGCCTGCCTTTTCGTGGGATATGTGGAACACTCTGTTCCAGTCATACTCAGGTCCCCTCCCTCACCTCTTTTTCCAGTACATTGATGGCTGTATAAGTGCCGTTTCCTGCTCTCGCCCTGAACTAGATAATTTCATTCACTTTGCTTTCAATTTCCACCCTGCCCTCACCTTCACATGGTCCATCTCCGACTCTTCCCTTCCCTTCCTCGACTTCTCCATCTCCATCTCTGGGGATAGGTTATTGACAAACATTCACTACAAGCCCACTGACTCCCACAGCTACCTGGACTACACTTCCTCCCACCCCGCTTCCTGTAAGGATTCTATTCCATTCTCCCAGTATCTCCGTCTCCGCCGCATCTGCTCAGACGATGCCACCGTCCACACCAGTGCTTCCAACATGTCTTCTGTTTTCCTCAACCGAGGATTCCCCTCTACTGTGGTTGACACAGCCCTTGACCATGTCCATTCTATCTCCCGCACTTCTGCCCTCACCCTTGCCCCTCCCTCCTGGAACCACGATAGAGTTCCCCTTGTCCTCACCTTTCACCCCACCAGCCTCCACATTCAACGGATCATCCACCACCATTTCCGCCAACTCCAGCGTGATCCCACCACCAAACGCATCTTCCCCTCACCTCCCCTTTCAGCATTCTGTAGGGACTGCTCCCTCCGTGACACCCTGGTCCGCTCCTCTATCACCCCCAGCACCCCTTCCCTTTCGCCTGGCACCTTCCCGTGCAAGCGCAGGAGATGTAACACCTGCCCTTATACCTCCCCGCTTCCCACTGTCCAGGGCCCCAAACACCCCTTCCAGGTGAAACAGCGATTTACTTGTACTTCTTGCAATCTAGTATACTGTATTCGCTGCTCACAATGTGGTCTCCTCTACATTGGGGAGACCAAACGCAGATTGGGTGACCGCTTTGCGGAACACCTCCGTTCAGTCCATAAGGGGGACCCCGAGCTTCCGGTCGCCTGTCACTTTAATTCTCCGCTCCACTCCCACTCAGACCTCACTGTCCTCGGGCTCTTGCATTGTTCCACTGAAGCTCAGCGTAAGCTCGAGGAACAGCACCTCATCTTTCAATTAGGCACTTTACAGCCTTCTGGACTCAACATAGAGTTCAACAATTTCAGATCATAACCTCGGCCCCTATCATTTATATATTTTTTATCCACTTTTTGTCTGTGTCTTTCTTCTCTCCCACAGGGCAGCTGCCTTTCATTCTGCCAGCGCAATTCACACTTCATCTAGAGCCATCCTTTGTTTCTTAACCTGTTCCATTACCATCTCCTCTCGCCTTGAATATCTCCTAATGTCTCTTAACCTCTCCTGCCTTCTATCCTCTCACAGACCTTCCCTTTTGTTCTTTCATCCCCTCCCCCCTTTCCCAGCCCCTACACTTGCTTAAATACTGTTCCAGTTCCTGCTTTTTTTCCAGTTCTGACGAAAGGTCATCGACCTGAAACATTAACTCTGTTTCTCTCTTCACAGATGCTGCCCGACCTGCTGAGTATCTCCAGCATTTTCTGTTTTTATTTCAGATTTCCAGCATCTGCAGTATTTTCTTTTTGTAACATATAGGCCAGTTCATCCGACATCAGCAGTAGGGAAATTGCCGGAATCTTTCATTAGGGACGTGGTAACAGGGCACTTAGAAAATAATATGATTAGGCAGAGTCAACATGGTTTCATGAAAGGGAAATTGTGTTCGACAAATCTACTGGAGATTTTAAAGAGTGTAACTAGCAGGGTAGATAAGGGGGAACCAGCGGATGTACTATATTTAGATTGACAAAAGAAATGGTACAAGGTGCCACACAAGAGGTTGTTTCACAATATTAGGGCTCATGGGATTAGGGGTAATATATTAGTATGGATTGAAGATTGGTTAACGGACAGAGAACAGAGAGTAGGGATAAACAGATCATTTTTAGATTGGTAGGCTGTAACTAGTGGGGTGCTGCAAGGATCAGTACTTGGGCCTCAGCTATTTACAATTTATATTAATGACTTAGATGAAGGGACCGAGTGTAATGTATCCAAGTTTGCTGATGTTACAAAACTAGGTGGGAAAGTAAGCTGTGAGGAGAACACAAAGAGCCTGCAAAGGGGTAGAGACAGGTTAAGTGAGTGGGCAATAAGGTGGCAGGCGGAGTATAATGTGAGGAAATCTGAGGTTATTCACTTTGGTAGGAAGAATCGAAAAACAGAATATTTTTTAAATGGTGAGAACCTATTAAATGTTGGTGTTCAGAGAGATTTAGGTGTCCTCATACAGGAAGCACAGAGTTAGCAAGCAGATACAGCAAGCAATTAGGATGGCAAATGGCAAGACGGTCTTTATTGCAAGGGGGCTGTAGTACAAGATTAAGGAAGTCTCACTACAATTGTGCAGGGCTTTGGTGAGACCACACCTGGAGTACTGTGCATAGCTTTGGTCACCTTATCTGAGGAAGGATATACTTGCCTTCGAGGCGGAGCAACAAAGGTTCACTGGATTGATTCCTGGGATGAGAGGGTTGTCCTATGAGGAGAGATTGAGTAGATTGAGCCTATACACAGGAGTTTAGGAGAATGAGGGGTGATCTCATTGAAACATATAAGATTCTGAGGGCGATTGTAGGGTAGACTGAGAGGCTATTTCCCCTGTCTGGAAAGTCTAGAACTAGGGGGCAGAGTCTCAGGATAAGGGGTCGGCCATTTAAGACTGAGATGAGGAGCAATTTCTTCACTCAGGGAGTTGTGAATCTTTAGAATTCTCTACCCCAAAGGGCTATGGATGCTGAGTCATTGAGTATATTCAAGGCTGAGATAGATAGACTTTTGGAATCATGGGGAATCAAGGGATATGGAGATCGGGTGGGAAAGTGGAGTTGAGGTCGAAGATCAGTCATGATCTTATTGAATGGTGGAGGAGGCTCGAGGGGCCGTATGGCCGACTCCTGCTCCTAATTCTTATGTTCTTATTTTATGTATAGAGACTAAAGAAGCTGGGGTTGTTTTACTTAGAGCAGAGCAGGTTAAGGGCATTTTTAATAGAGATGTTCAAAATGATGTGGGGTTTTGATAAGAGTAGATAGAGAGAAACTGTTTCCACTGGCAGGAGGGTCAGTAACCAGAGGACAAAGATAAAAAGTCAGGGCAGATGAGGTAAAATCTTTTGACGCAGCGAGTTGTTATGATCTACAACGGACTGCCTGAAAGGGTGCTGGCAGCAGCTTCAATAGTAACTTTCAGAAGGGAATTGGACATATGCTTGAAAAGGAAAGAATTGCAGGCTATGGGGAAAGAGCAGGGAAGTGGTACTAATCGGATAGCTCTGCAAAGAGCCGGCACAGGCATGATGGCCCAAATGGCCTCCTACTGTGCAGTATGATTCTATGAAAATTGACTGACTTGTGACTTTTATGTTCTAATAGAGGATAGAGAGCAGATGGAAGCTTGAGGTGTAACTAAGTTTTGTATCTGCCTTAACGGTTCCCAGTTTCCCTACCTGGACAGGAGGTGAGGTGGGATAGTTACCCTCAGTACTCTTGGACTGGGAAGGGATGAATTCAGCAAGTGTCTCCCCTCCTGATCCCTATACAGTGACTCTTTGGTGTGTCAATTATCCTCAGTTGGTCTCACTATTGTCTCTGAGACAATGGTTGTTAGCCACAGTAGAATAGGCTCTGGGGTCAGGAAGTGCTCCCTTAAAAATCATCATCCTACTTTTCAGTGAATTACTTTTAGAAGTGCAATCACTATTGATATATCGGCAAATCATAGAATCATAGAATCAGAGAAAGCTACAGCACGGAAGGACGCCATTTCGGCCCATCCTGTCCGCACCGACCAACAAAGAGCTATCCAGCCTAATCCCACTTCCCAGCTCTTGGTACCGTAGCCCTGCAGGTTAGAGCATCCCAACTGCACATCCAAGTACTTTTTTAATGTGGTTAGGTTTCCTGCCTCTACCACCCTTTCAGGCAGTGAGTTCCAGACCCCCACAACCCTCTGGGTTTCCCCTCAAATCCCCTCTAACCCTTCCACCAATTACTTTAAATCTGTGCCCCCTGGTTTTTGACCCCTCTGCTAAGGGAAATAGATCCTTTTTATCCACTTTATCTAGGCCCCTCATAATTTTATACACCTCAATAAGGTCTCCCCTCAGCCTCCTCTGTTCCAAGGAAAACAGACCCAGCCTATCCAGTCTTTCCTCATAGCTAGGATTCTCTACTCCCGGCAACATCCTTGTAAATCTCCTCTGTACCCTCTCTAGTGCAATCACATCTTTCCTGTAATGTGGTGACCAGAACTGCACGCAGTACTCTAGCTTTTTGTGCAGTGTCTTAATAAGTCAGGTACATCACAGATTAGACGCTGAGCAAATCTCCCTCTGTTGCCATAGCAAGGCCGATATCAGCCCCAGATATGCTTCCTTATTGTAAATATTCCAATTCCAGCACTCGGGAATCCCTAGGACTTGTGTGAATGAGATTATGAGTCATGAGGTAAGAATTCTTCTGGTCAGTTTGAAGAATATGCGTTGTATATGAAAGTTTCTCTGTTCAGTATTTCCACTAAAATAAAAAAGCTTAAAAAAAATAGACAAACGGTGGAAGTCTTCACAAATACTTTCACAATGTTGCTACAAATATAGACTCTATCTCCCCCGGACTCTGTCTCCCCCCCGGACTCTGTCTCCCACCAGACTCTGTCTCTCCCGGACTCTGTCTCCCCCCAGACTCTGTCTCCCTCGGACTCTGTCTCCCACCGGACTCTGTCTCCCCCGGACTCTGTCTCCCCCCAGACCCTGTCTCCCCCAGACTCTATCTCCCCCGGACTCTGTCTCCCCCCGGACTCTAT
>NC_140998.1:197692146-197724646 GCF_052327205.1 Somniosus microcephalus | reverse complement strand
GATGGTGACGTTGATGGTGATGATTGATGTAAGAAAAGTACTAGGCACTTGGTCGAAGCATTAAACAACGCTTTAATCAACTGTTTTACAACATGGAGGTCGAGTTGTGTCCTTCACTAGTTCCTGATAAGAATGTCCTGTGCAAGCTGGGCCCGTGCCCGAGTATTTAATATCTCCCTGGACAGCACCACCCATAGGCTGCTGAGTATTCTTTCATGACACTTTCTTTCATGAATAACTGAGTTATGTCATTGATGATGATGATGTTGATGATGGTGGTGATGATGGTGATGGTGATGATGATGATGATGCTGATGGTGATGATGATGATGGTGATGGTGATGATGATGATGATGATGATGATGATGGTGGTGATGCTGGTGATGGTGATGGTGATGATGATGATGATGATGGTGATGATGGTGATGGTGATGGTGATGGTGATGATGATGAGGATGATGGTGATGATGATGATGGTGATGGTGATGAAGACGATGATGATTGTGATGATGATGATGATGGTGATGATGTTGATGGTGGTGGTGATGATGGTGATGATGATGATGATGCTGATGGTGATGATGATGATGATAATGATGATGATGGTGTTGATGATGGTGATGGTGATGGTGATGCTGATGATGATGATGGTGATGATGATAATGGTGATGGTGATGAAGACGATGATGATTGTGATGATGATGATGATGGTGATGATGTTGATTGCGATGATGTTGATGGTGATGATGGTGATGATGGTGATGGTGATGGTGGTGATGATGGTGAAGGTGATGGTGATGATGGTGATGATGATGATGATGGTGATGGTGATGATGGTGATGGTGAAGTTGAGGATGGTGACGGTGATGATGGTGATAGTGATGATGTTGATGGCGATTATGCTGATGGTGATGATGGTGAAGCTGATGGTGATGATGGTGATGGTGATGATGATGATGGTGATGGTGATGATGGTGATGGTGAAGGTGATGATGGTGATGATGGTGATAGTGATGATGTTGATGGCGATGATGTTGATGATGTTGATGGCGATGGTGATGAAGGTGATGGTGATGATGGTGGTGGTGATGATGGTGATGATAGTGAAGGTGATGGTGATGATGGTGATGGTGATGATGATGATGATGGTGATGGTGATGATGGTGATGGTGAAGGTGATGGTGGTGATGGTGATGATGGTGATGATGGTGCTGGTGATTATGATGATGGTGATGGTGATAATGGTGATGTTGCTGATGATGATGATGGTGATGGTGACGATGGTGATGGTGGTGATGGTGATGATGATGATGCTGCTGGGGATCGTGATGATGATGATGATGGTGATGGTGATGATGGTGATGGAGATGTTGATGATGATGGTGATGGTGTTGATGATGGTGATGATGTTGATGATGGGGATGGTGATGATGTTGACGGTGATGTTGATGGTGATGATGGTGATGGTGATAATGGTGATGATGATGATAATAATGATGATGGTGATGGTGATGATGATGATGGTGATGGTGATGATGATGGTGATGATGCTTATGATGGTGATGGTGATGATGATGCTTATAATGATGTTGATGATGATGCTCATGATGATGGTGATGATGGTGATGGTGCTGTTTGTGATGATGGTAGTGATGATGGTGATGGTGATGATGGTGATGGTGATAATGGTGATGATGATGATGATGGAGATGGTGATTATGATGATGGTGATGATGGTGATGGTGATGATGGTGATGATGGTGTTGATGGTGATCGTGATGATGTTGAGGATGGTGATGGTGATGATGGTGATGGTGATGTTAATGATGATGATGGTGAAGATAGTGATAATGGTGATGGTGACGATGTTGATGATGATTATTGTGATAATGGTGATGGTGATGATGTTTATGCTGATGGTGGTGATGTTGAGGGTGGTAATGATGGTGATGGTGATGATGGTGATGATGATGATGTTGATGGTGATGATGCTGATGGTGATGATGGCGAGATTGATGATGATGTTGATGTTGATGCTGGTGATTGTGATGATGGCTATGTTGATGATGATGCCGATGGTGATGATGGTGATAGTGATGATGATGATGATGATGGTGATGGTGATGATGGTGATGGTGATGACGGTGACGATGTTGATGTTGACGGTAATGATTGTGATGGTGATGATGGCGAGTTTGATAATGATGGCGAAGGTGAAGATGATGATGATGCTGATGAGGATGATATTGATGATGATGGTGATGATGATGATGATGGTGATGATGGTGATGATTTTGATGGTGATGATGGTGATGATGGTGTTGATGGTGATGGTGATGATGTTGAGGATGGTGATGGTGATGGTGATGTTAATGATGATGATGGCGATAGTGATGATAGTGATAATGGTGATGGTGACGATGTTGATGATGATTATTGTGGTAATGGTGATGTTGATGATGTTTATGCTGATGGTGGTGATGTTGAGGGTGGTAATGATGGTGATGGTGATGATGGTGACGATGATGATGCTGATGGTGATGATGGTGATGATGATGATGTTGATGATGATGATGGTGATGGAGTTGGTGATGGTGATGATGAGGATGATGATGGTGATGACGATGGTGGTGATGATGATGATGGTGATGATAATGATGATGATGATGATGGTGATGATGATGGTGATGATGATGATGGTGATGGTGATGATGATGGAGATGATGATGGTGATGATGATGATGATGATAGTGATGATGATGATGATGATGCTGATGATGGTGATAAAGATGGTGATTTTGGTGATGGTGATGATGATGATGATGGTGATGATGGTGATGATGGTGATGATGGTGATGATGGTGATGGTGATGATGATGGTGATTTTGGTGATGGTGATGGTGATGATGATGATGGTGATGATGGTGATGGTGATGATGGTGATGGTGATGATGGTGACGATGTTGATGTTGACGGTGATGATTGTGATGGTGATAATGGCGAGGTTGATAATGATGGCGAAGGTGATGATGATGATGATGCTGATGAGGATGATCATGGTGATGATGATTATGGTGATGGTGATGATGGTGATGGTGATGATGGTGACGATGTTGATGTTGACAGTGATGATGGTGATTGTGATGATGGTGATGGTAATGATGGTGTTGGTGATCATGATGATGATGGTGATCATCGAGATGGTGAAGAAGATCAGGATGATGGTGATGATGATGATGGTGATGATTGTGATGATGGTGATGGTGATGATGATGGTAATGGTGATGATGATGGTGATGGTGGTGATGGTGATGATGGTGATGGTGATGATGGTGATGATGGTAATGGTGATGATGATGGTAATGGTGATGGTGATGGTAATGGTGATGGTCATGTTGGTGATGATGATTGTGATGACGCTGATGATGGTGATGATGATGTTGGTGATGGTGATGATGGTGATATTGATGGTGATGGTGATGATGCTGATGATGTTGATGGCGATGATGTTGTTGGCGATGATGGCGATGGTGATGATGGTGATGATGGTGATGGTGATGATGGTGAAGGTCATGGTGATGATGGTTATGGTGATGATGATGATGATGATGATGATGGTGATGGTGATGATGATGATGGTGATGATGATGGTGATGATTGTTATGATGGTGTTGGTGATGATGTTGATGATGTTGATGGTGATGATGTTGATGGTGATAATGGTGATGTTGGTGATGATGGTGATGGTGATCATGGTGATGATGATGGTGATGGTGTTGGTGATGATGATGATGAGGATGATGATGGTGATGATGATGGTCATGATGATGATGATGATGGTGATGATGATGGTGATGATGGGGATGATGGTAATGGTGATGATGATGGTAATTGTGATGGCCATGTTGGTGATGATGATTGTGGTGATGTTGATGATGGTGATGATGATGTTGGTGATGGTGATGATGGTGATATTGATGGTGATGATGATGATGGTGATGATGTTGATGGCGATGATGTTGATGGCGATGATGGCGATGGTGATGAAGGTGATGGTGACGATGGTGATGGTGATGATGGTGAAGGTGATGGTGATGATGGTGATGATGATGATGATGGTGATGGTGATGATGGTGATGGTGAAGGTGATGATGGTGATCGTGATGATGGTGATGGTGATGATGGTAATAGTGATGATGATGATGGTGATGGTGATGATGATGGTGATGATGGTTATGATGGTGGTGATGATGATGAGAATGATGTTGATGATGATGGTGATGATGGTGATGGTGATGATGGTGAGGGTGCTGTTTGTGATGATGGTAATGATGATGGTGATGGTGATGATGGTGATGATGTTGATGGTGATAATGGTGATGATGGTGATGGTGATTATGATGATGGTGATGATGGTGATGGTGATGATGATGATGGTGATGATGGCGATGATGGTGCTGGTGATTATGATGATGGTGATGGTGATAATGGTGGTGTTGGAGTTGATGGTGATGGAGATGATGGTGATGATGATGATGGTAATGATGATAGTGATTGTGATGATGGTGATGGAGATAAAGGTGATGTTGGTGATGGTGATGTTGATGGAGATGATGTTGTTGAAGATGATGGTGATGAGGATGATGATGATGGTGCTGATGATGGTGATGATGGTGATGATGATGGTGATGTTGATGATGATGACGATGGCGATGGTGATGATGGTGATGGTGATGATGCTGATGGTGATGATGATGCTGCTGGGGATCGTGATGATGATGATGATGATGGTGATGGTGATGATGGTGATGGAGATGTTGATGATGGTGATGATGTTGATGATGGTGATGATGTTGATGATGGGGGTGGTGATGATGTTGACGGTGATGTTGATGGTGATGATGGTGATGGTGATAATGGTGATGTTGGTGATGATGGTGATGGTGATGATGGTGCTGATGATGATGGTAATGATGATGGTGATGGTGATGATGGTGACGGAGATAATGGTGATGATGGTGATGGTGATGGCGATGATGATGGTGATGTTGATGATGATGATGTTGGTGATGGTGATGATGGTGATGATGGTGATGGTGGTGATGATGATGCTGCTGGGCATCGTGATGATGATGCTGGTGATGGTGATGATGGTGATGGAGATGTTGATGCTGATGGTGATGATTTTGATGATGGTGATGATGGTGATGGTGATGATGGTGACGGTGATGTTGATGGTGATGATGGTGATGGTGATGATGATGTTGATGCTGATGATGATGATGGTGATGGTGATGATGATGGTGATGATGGTTATGATGGTGAAGGTGATGGTGATGATGGTGATGGTGATGATGGTGATGGTGATGATGGTGATGGTGATGATGGTGATGATGATGATGGTGATGGTGATGATGATGGTGATGATGGTTATGATGGTGATGGTGATGATGATGGTGATAATGATGTTGAAGATGATGCTCATGATGATGATGATGGTGATGACGGTGATGGTGCTGTTTGTGATGTTGGTAGTGATGATGGTGATGATGATGATGGTGATGGTGATAATGATGATGATGATGGTGATGGTGATTATGATGATGGTGATGGTGATGATGGTGATGGTGATAATGGTGATGGTGATAATGATGATGGTGATGGTGATGGTGATGATGGTGATGTTGGTGATGGTGATGATGATGATGGTGCTGATGATGGTGATGATGGTGATGATGATGATGGTGATGTTGATGATGATGATGGTGATGGTGATGATGGTGATAGTGATGATGATGTTGATGATGGTTATGATGGTGATGGTGATAGTGATGATGATGGTGATAATGATGTTCATGATGATGATGGTGATGATGGTGATGGTGGTGATGGTGACTATGATGATGGTGATGATGGTGATGGTGATGAGGGTGATGTTGCTGGGCATCGTGATGATGGTGATGGTGATGATGGTGATGGAGATTTTGATGGTGGTGATGGTGATGGTGATGATGGAGACGGTGATGTTGATGATGATGATGGTGATGGTGATGATGGTGATGGTGATGATGATGTTGATGCTGATGATGATGATGGTGATGGTGATGATGATGGTGATGGTGATGATGATGGTGATGATGGTTATGATGGTGGTGGTGATCGTGATGATGATGTTGATAATTATGTTTATGATGCTGATGATGATGGTGATGATGATGATGGTGATGGGGGTGATGGTGATGATGGTGAAGGTGATGGTGATGATGGTGATGCTGATGATGATGATGGTGATGGTGGTGATGGTGATGATGGTGATGGTGAAGGTGATGGTGATGGTGATGATGGTGATGATGATGATGGTGATGGTGATGATGATGGTGATAATGATGTTGATGATGATGCTCATGATGATGGTGATGGTGATGATGGTGATGGTTATGATGGTGATGGTGATGGTGATGATGATGGTGATAATGATGTTGATGATGATGCTCATGATGATGGTGATGGTGATGACGGTGATGGTGCTGTTTGTGATGATGGTGATGGTGATGATGGTGATGGTGATAATGGTGATGATGATGATGATTGTGATGGTGATTTTGATGATGGTCATGATGGTGAAGGTGATGATGGTGATGATGGTGATGGTGATGTTCATGATGTTGATAATGGTGATGGTGATAATGATGATGGTGATGGTGATGATGGTGATGATGATGATGTTAATGATGATGGTGATGGTGATGATGGTGATGGAGAAAATGGTGATGATGGTGATGGTGATGGTGATGGCGATGATGCTGTTGAAGATGATTGAGATGATGTTGATGATGACAGTGCTGGTGATGGTGATGTTGGTGATGGTGATGTTGATGATGATGATGATGATGATGGTGATGATGGTGATGGTGATGATGGTGCTGATGATGTTGCTGCTGGGGATCGTGATGATGTTGATGATGGTGATGTTGATGATGGTGATGGAGATGTTGATGGTGATGGTGGTGATGGTGATGATGGTGATCGTGATGATGGTGATGATGGTGAAGATGCTGATGGTGATGCTGATGAGGATGATGGTGATGGTGGTGATGGTGATGATGGTGATGGTGAAGGTGATGGTGATGGTGATGGTGATGATGATGATTGTGATGGTGATGATGATGGTGATAATGATGTTGATGATGATGCTCATGATGATGGTGATGGTGATGGTTATGATGGTGATGGTGATGATGATGGTGATAATGATGTTGATGATGATGCTCATGATGATGGTGATGGTGATGACGGTGATGGTGCTGTTTGTGATGATGGTGATGGTGATGATGGTGATGGTGATAATGGTGATGATGATGATGATTGTGATGGTGATTTTGATGATGGTCATGATGGTGAAGGTGATGATGGTGATGATGGTGATGGTGATGTTCATGATGTTGATAATGGTGATGGTGATAATGATGATGGTGATGGTGATGATGGTGATGATGATGATGTTAATGATGATGGTGATGGTGATGATGGTGATGGAGAAAATGGTGATGATGGTGATGGTGATGGTGCTGGCGATGATGCTGTTGAAGATGATTGAGATGATGTTGATGATGACAGTGCTGATGATGGTGATGTTGGTGATGGTGATGTTGATGATGATGATGATGATGATGGTGATGATGGTGATGGTGATGATGGTGCTGATGATGTTGCTGCTGGGGATCGTGATGATGTTGATGATGGTGATGGAGATGTTGATGGTGATGGTGGTGATGGTGATGATGGTGATCGTGATGATGGTGATGATGGTGAAGATGCTGATGGTGATGCTGATGAGGATGGTGATGAAGCTAATGATGATGATGGAGATGATGGGGATGATGGTGATGGTGATGGTGATGATGGTGATGGTGATGATGGTGATGTTGATATTGATGGTGATGATGATTCTGATGGTGATGATGTTGATGGTGATGGTGATGATGGTGATGAAGGTGATGGTGATGATGGTGATGATGGTGAAGGTGATGGTGATGATGGTGATGGTGATGATGGTGATGATGATGGTGATGATGGTGATGGTGAAGGTGATGATGGTGATAATGATGATGGTGATGGTGATGATGGTGATGATGGTTATGATGGTGCTGGTGATGGTGATGATGATGGTGATAATGATGTTGATGATGATGGTGATGGTGATGACGGTGAGCGTGCTGTTTGTGATGATGGTAATGATGATGATAATGATGATGTTGATTATGATGATGGTGATGATGGTGATGGTGATGATGTTGATGGTGATGATGGTGATGGTGATGATGGTGATGATGGTTCTGAGGGTGTTGGTGATGGTGATGATGATGGTGATAATGATGTTGATGATGATGGTGATGATGGTGAGGGTGCTGTTTGTGATGATGGTAATGATGATGGTGATGATGGTGATGATGGTGATAATGGTGATGATGATGATAATGGTGATGTTGATTATGATGATGGTGATGATGGTGATGATGTTGATGCTGATGACGGTGATGATGGTGATGATGGTGATGGTGATGACGGTGCTGGTGATGTTTTTGATGATGCTAATGATGATGGTAATGGTGATGATGATGATGGTAATGGTGATAATGGTGATGATGGTGATGGTGATTATGATGATGGTGATGATGGTGATGGTGATGAGGGTGATGTTGCTGGGCATCGTGATGATGGTGATGATGGTGATGGTGAGGATGGTGAGGGAGTTGTTGATGGTAATGATGGTGATGGTGATGATGGTGATGATGATGGTGATGAAGCTGATGATGATGATGGAGATGATGGTGATGATGGTAATGGTGATGGAGATGTTGATGGTGATGATGGTGATGGTGATGATGGTGATCGTGATGATGGTGATGATGGTGATGATGCTGATGGTGATGCTGATGATGATGATGGAGATGATGGGGATGATGGTGATGGTGATGGTGATGATGGTGATGGTGATGATGGTGATGATGGTAATGGTGATGATGCTGGTAATGGTGATGGTCATGTTGGTGATGATGATTGTGGTGATGTTGATGGTGATGATGATGTTGGTGATGGTGATGATGATGATGGTGATGTTGATGATGATGATGGTGATGGTGATGATGGTGATGGTGATGATGGTGATGGTGATGATGATGATGCTGCTGGGGATCGTGATGATGTTGATGATGGTGATGGTGATGATGGTGATGGAGATGTTGATGATGATGATGGTGATGGTGAAGATGGTGACGGTGATGATGGTGATGATGATGATGTTGATTGATGGTGTTGATGGTGATGGTGATGTTGATGCTGATGATGATGATGATGGTGATGATGTTTATGATGGTGATGGTGATGATGATGATGGTGATAGTGATGATGATGTTGATGATGGTTATGATGGTGATGGTGATAGTGATGATGATGGTGATAATGATGTTCATGATGATGATGGTGATGATGGTGATGGTGGTGATGGTGACTATGATGATGGTGATGATGGTGATGGTGATGAGGGTGATGTTGCTGGGCATCGTGATGATGGTGATGGTGATGATGGTGATGGAGATTTTGATGGTGGTGATGGTGATGGTGATGATGGAGACGGTGATGTTGATGACGATGATGGTGATGGTGATGATGGTGATGGTGATGATGATGTTGATGCTGATGATGATGATGGTGATGGTGATGATGATGGTGATGATGGTTATGATGGTGGTGGTGATCGTGATGATGATGTTGATAATTATGTTTATGATGCTGATGATGATGGTGATGATGATGATGGTGATGGGGGTGATGGTGATGATGGTGAAGGTGATGGTGATGATGGTGATGCTGATGATGATGATGGTGATGGTGGTGATGGTGATGATGGTGATGGTGAAGGTGATGGTGATGGTGATGATGGTGATGATGATGATGGTGATGGTGATGATGATGGTGATAATGATGTTGATGATGATGCTCATGATGATGGTGATGGTGATGATGGTGATGGTTATGATGGTGATGGTGATGGTGATGATGATGGTGATAATGATGTTGATGATGCTCATGATGATGTTGATGGTGATGACGGTGATGGTGCTGTTTGTGATGATGGTGATGGTGATGATGGTGATGGTGATAATGGTGATGATGATGATGATTGTGATGGTGATTTTGATGATGGTCATGATGGTGAAGGTGATGATGGTGATGATGGTGATGGTGATGTTCATGATGTTGATAATGGTGATGGTGATAATGATGATGGTGGTGGTGATGATGGTGATGATGATGATGTTAATGATGATGGTGATGGTGATGATGGTGATGGAGAAAATGGTGATGATGGTGATGGTGATGGTGATGGCGATGATGCTGTTGAAGATGATTGAGATGATGTTGATGATGACAGTGCTGATGATGGTGATGTTGGTGATGATGATGATGATGATGGTGATGTTGATGATGATGATGATGATGATGGTGATGATGGTGATGGTGATGATGGTGCTGATGATGTTGCTGCTGGGGATCGTGATGATGTTGATGATGGTGATGTTGATGATGGTGATGGAGATGTTGATGGTGATGGTGGTGATGGTGATGATGGTGATCGTGATGATGGTGATGATGGTGAAGATGCTGATGGTGATGCTGATGAGGATGGTGATGAAGCTAATGATGATGATGGAGATGATGGGGATGATGGTGATGGTGATGGTGATGATGGTGATGGTGATGATGGTGATGTTGATATTGATGGTGATGATGATTCTGATGGTGGTGATGTTGATGGTGATGGTGATGATGGTGATGAAGGTGATGGTGATGATGGTGATGATGGTGAAGGTGATGGTGATGATGGTGATGGTGATGATGGTGATGACGATGGTGATGATGGTGATGGTGAAGGTGATGATGGTGATAATGATGATGGTGATGGTGATGATGGTGATGATGGTTATGATGGTGCTGGTGATGGTGATGATGATGGTGATAATGATGTTGATGATGATGACGGTGAGCGTGCTGTTTGTGATGATGGTAATGATGATGATAATGATGATGTTGATTATGATGATGGTGATGATGGTGATGGTGATGATGGTGATGATGTTGATGGTGATGATGGTGATGGTGATGATGGTGATGGTGATGATGGTAATGGTGATGATGATGATGGTGAAGGTGATGATGGTGATGATGGTTATGAGGGTGTTGGTGATGGTGATGATGATGGTGATAATGATGTTGATGATGATGGTGATGATGGTGAGGGTGCTGTTTGTGATGATGGTAATGATGATGGTGATGATGGTGATGATGGTGATAATGGTGATGATGATGATAATGGTGATGTTGATTATGATGATGGTGATGATGGTGATGATGTTGATGCTGATGACGGTGATGATGGTGATGATGGTGATGGTGATGACGGTGCTGGTGATGTTTTTGATGATGCTAATGATGATGGTAATGGTGATGATGATGATGGTAATGGTGATAATGGTGATGATGGTGATGGTGATTATGATGATGGTGATGATGGTGATGGTGATGAGGGTGATGTTGCTGGGCATCGTGATGATGGTGATGATGGTGATGGTGAGGATGGTGAGGGAGTTGTTGATGGTAATGATGGTGATGGTGATGATGGTGATGATGATGGTGATGAAGCTGATGATGATGATGGAGATGATGGGGATGATGGTGATGGTGATGGTGATGATGGTGATGGTGATGATGGTGATGATGGTAATGGTGATGGAGATGTTGATGGTGATGATGGTGATGGTGATGATGGTGATCGTGATGATGGTGATGATGGTGATGATGCTGATGGTGATGCTGATGATGATGATGGAGATGATGGGGATGATGGTGATGGTGATGGTGATGATGGTGATGGTGATGATGGTGATGATGGTAATGGTGATGATGCTGGTAATGGTGATGGTCATGTTGGTGATGATGATTGTGGTGATGATGATGGTGATGATGATGTTGGTGATGGTGATGATGATGATGGTGATGTTGATGATGATGATGGTGATGGTGATGATGGTGATGGTGATGATGGTGATGGTGATGATGATGATGCTGCTGGGGATCGTGATGATGTTGATGATGGTGATGGTGATGATGGTGATGGAGATGTTGATGATGATGATGGTGATGGTGAAGATGGTGACGGTGATGATGGTGATGATGATGATGTTGATTGATGGTGTTGATGGTGATGGTGATGTTGATGCTGATGATGATGATGATGGTGATGATGTTTATGATGGTGATGGTGATGATGATGATGGTGATAGTGATGATGATGTTGATGATGGTTATGATGGTGATGGTGATAGTGATGATGATGGTGATAATGATGTTCATGATGATGATGGTGATGATGGTGATGGTGGTGATGGTGACTATGATGATGGTGATGGTGGTGATGGTGATGAGGGTGATGTTGCTGGGCATCGTGATGATGGTGATGGTGATGATGGTGATGGAGATTTTGATGGTGCTGATGGTGATGGTGATGATGGAGATGGTGATGTTGATGATGATGATGGTGATGGTGATGATGGTGATGGTGATGATGATGTTAATGCTGCTGATGATGATGGTGATGGTGATGTTGATGGTGATGATGGTTATGATGGTGGTGGTGATCGTGATGATGATGTTGATAATGATGTTGATGATGCTGATGATGATGGTGATGATGATGATGGTGATGGGGGTGATGGTGATGATGGTGAAGGTGATGGTGATGATGGTGATGCTGATGATGATGATGGTGATGATGGTGATGGTGAAGGTGATGATGGTGATGGTGATGGTGATGATGGTGATGATGATGATGGTGATGGTGATGATGATGGTGATAATGATGTTGATGATGATGCTCATGATGATGGTGATGGTGATGATGGTGATGGTTATGATGGTGATGGTGATGGTGATGATGATGGTGATAATGATGTTGATGATGATGCTCATGATGATGGTGATGGTGATGACGGTGATGGTGCTGTTTGTGATGATGGTAGTGATGATGGTGATGGTGATGATGGTGATGGTGATAATGGTGATGATGATGATGATTGTGATGGTGATTTTGATGATGGTCATGATGGTGAAGGTGATGATGGTGATGATGGTGATGGTGATGTTCATGATGTTGATAATGGTGATGGTGATAATGATGATGGTGATGGTGATGATGGTGATGATGATGATGTTAATGATGATGGTGATGGTGATGATGGTGATGGAGAAAATGGTGATGATGGTGATGGTGATGGTGATGGCGATGATGCTGTTGAAGATGATTGAGATGATGTTGGCGATGACGGTGCTGATGAGGGTGATGTTGGTGATGATGATGATGGTGATGTTGATGATGATGATGATGATGATGGTGATGATGGTGATGGTGATGATGGTGATGATGATGTTGCTGCTGGGGATCGTGATGATGTTGATGATGGTGATGTTGATGATGGTGATGGAGATGTTGATGGTGATGATGGTGATGGTGATGATGGTGATGATGGTGATGATGCTGATGGTGATGCTGATGAGGATGGTGATGAAGCTAATGATGATGATGGAGATGATGGGGATGATGGTGATGGTGATGGTGATGATGGTGATGGTAATGATGGTGATGTTGATATTGATGGTGATGATGATTCTGATGGTGATGATGTTGATGGTGATGATGTTGATGGTGATGATGGTGATGGTGATGAAGGTGATGGTGATGATGGTGATGATGGTGAAGGTGATGGTGATGATGGTGATGGTGATGATGGTGATGATGATGGTGATGATGGTGATGGTGAAGGTGATGATGGTGATGATGATGATGGTGATGGTGATGATGGTGATGATGGTTATGATGGTGCTGGTGATGGTGATGATGATGGTGATAATGATGTTGATGATGATGGTGATGGTGATGATGGTGAGCGTGCTGTTTGTGATGATGGTAATGATGATGATAATGATGATGTTGATTATGATGATGGTGATGATGGTGATGGTGATGATGGTGATGATGTTGATGGTGATGATGGTGATGGTGATGATGGTGATGATGGTGATGGTGGTGATGGTAATGGTGATGATGATGATGGTGATGGTGATGATGGTGATGATGGTTATGTGGGTGTTGGTGATGGTGATGATGATGGTGATAATGATGTTGATGATGATGGTGATGATGGTGATGGTGATGATGGTGATGATGTTGATGCTGATGACGGTGATGATGGTGATGATGGTGATGGTGATGACGGTGCTGGTGATGTTTTTGATGATGCTAATGATGATGGTAATGGTGATGATGATGATGGTAATGGTGATAATGGTGATGATGGTGATGGTGATTATGATGATGGTGATGATGGTGATGGTGATGAGGGTGATGTTGCTGGGCATCGTGATGATGGTGATGATGGTGATGGTGAGGATGGTGAGGGAGTTGTTGATGGTAATGATGGTGATGGTGATGATGATGGTGATGAAGCTGATGATGATGATGGAGATGATGGGGATGATGGTGATGGTGATGGTGATGATGGTGATGGTGATGATGGTGATGATGGTAATGGTGATGATGCTGGTAATGGAGATGGTCATGTTGGTGATGATGATTGTGGTGATGTTGATGATGGTGATGATGATGTTGGTGATGGTGATGATGTTGATGATGATGGTGATGATGATGATGGTGATGATGGAGATGATGATGTTGATGATGGTGATGGTCATGATGGTGATGAGGTAGATGATGATGGTGATGATGATGGTGATGATGATGTTGATGATGATGGTGATGATGGTGATGGTGATGATGATGGTGATGGTGATGGTAATGGTGATGGTCATGATGGTGATGATGATGATGATGGTGATGCTGACAAAGATCGTGATGGTGAGGGTCATGATGGTGATGATGGTGACGATGGTGATGGTGAAGAAGAACGTGATGGTGATGATGGTGATGATGGTGATGAATATGATGATGGTGATGATGATGATGATGGTGTTGGTGATGTTGGTGATGATGATGATGATGATTGTGATGGTGATGATGGTCATGGTGATGGTGATGATGTTGATGATGGTGGTGATGACATTGATGATGATGGTGATGATGTTGATGATGGTGATGATGATGATGGTAATGGTGATGATGATGGTGATGGTGATGGTGATGATGGTGATGTTAATGATGTTGGTGATGATGGTTATGATGATGATGATGGTGATGATGGTGATGGTGATGATGTTGAAGGTGATGGTGATGATGGCAATGCTGATGATGGTGATGGTGATTGTGATGATGATGATGATGGTGATGATGGTGATGATGATGATTGTGATGATGGTGATGATGATGTTGATGATGGTGGTGGTGATGATGGTAATGATGATGATGATGATGGTGATGATGATGATGATGGTGATGGTGATGATGTTGAAGGTGAAGGCGATGATGGTGATGGTGATGATGATGATGATGGTGATGGTGATGTTAATGATGGTGATGTTGATGGTTATGGTGATGATGGCGATGATGGTGTTGATGTTGATGATGATGGTGATGACATTGATGATGATGGTGATGGTGATTTTGATGGTGATGATGATGATGGTGATGATGATGATGATGGTGATGGTGGTGGTGTTGATGGTGATGATGATGATGATGATAGTGATGATGGTGATGGTGATGATGATGGTGATGGTGATGTTAGTGATGGTGATTTTGATGTGGGTGATGGCGATGATGGTGATGGTGATGATGGTGCGGATGATGATGATGATGAGAGTGATGGTAATGATGTTGATGATGATGAAGATGAAGGTAATGGTGATGATGATGGTGATGTTGGTTATGGTGATGATGGCGATGTTGATGGTTATGAAGGTGATGTTGGTGATGGTTATGGTGATGATGGTGATCGTGATGATGGTGATGATGGTGATGGTTATGGTGATGTTGGTGATGTTGGTGATGGTGATGATGATGATGTTGACGATGGTGATGTTGGTGATGGTGGTGATGATGATGATATGATGGTTATGGTACTGATGGTGGTGATGATGGTTATGATGATGATGATGGTGATGGTGATTGTGATTGTGATGGTGATGATAATGATGATGGTGATGGTGATGATGATGATGATGGTGATGGTGATGATGGTGACGGTGATGATGGTGGTGGTGATGATGGTGATGGTGATGATGATGATGATGATGGTGATGGTGATGATGGCAATGATGATGGTGATAGTAAAGGTGATGATGGTGATTTTCATGATGATGGTGATGATGATGGTGATGGTGTTTATGGTGATGATGATGGTGGTGATGGTGATGATGGTGATGATGGTGATATTCATGATGATGATGATAATGTTGATGATGATGGTGATGATGATGATGGTAGCGGTGATGGCGATGGTGATGATGGTGATGGTAACGGTTATGATGATGATGATGTGATGGTGATGATGTTGAAGGTGATGGCGATGATGGTGATGATGATAATGATGGTGATGGTGATGTTAGTGATGGTGATGTTGATGAGGGTGATGGTGATGATGATGCTGATGGTTATGGTGATGATGATTCTGGTGATGATGATGATGATGATAGTGATGATGGTGATGGTGATGATGATGATGGTGATGGTGATGTTAGTGATGGTGATTTTGATGTGAGTGATGGCGATGATGGTGATGTTGGTGCTGATGGTGAGGATGATGATGATGATGAGGGTGATGGTGATGATGTTGATGATGATGAAGATGATGGTAAAGGTGATGATGATGGTGATCTTGGTAATGGTGATGATGGCGATGTTGATGGTTATGAAGGTGATGTTGGTGATGGTTATTGTGATGATGGTGATCCTGATGATGGTGATGATGGTGATGGTTATGGTGATGTTGGTGATGGTGATGATGATGTTGATGGTGATGATGGTGATGGTGATGCTGGTTATGATGTTGACGATGATGTTGACGATGGTGATGTTGGTGATGGTGGCGATGATGATGATATGATGGTTATGGTGATGATGGTGATGGTGATGATGATGATGATGGTGGTGATGATGATGATGGTGATGGTGATGAGGATGATGGTTATGATGATGATGATGATGATGATGGTGATGTTGGTGACGTTGATGATGGCGATGATGATGATGATGGTGATGATGGTGATGTTGGTGATGTTGATGATGATGATGGTGATGGTTATGGTGATGATGGTGATGATGGTGCTGGTGCTGATGGTGATGACATTGATGGTGACAGTGGTGATGGTGATGATGGTGATGATGATGATGATGTTGATGATGATTGTGATGCTGGTGATGGTGATGGTGATGGTGATGATGGTGATGGTGATGAAGGTGATGGTGATGATGTTGATGATGATGGTGATGACATTGATGATGATGATGATGGTGTTGGTGATGGTGATGATGGTGATGGTGATGTTGATGATGATGATGTTGATGATAATGGTGATGATGATGGTGATGGTGATGATGGCGATGGTAATGATGGTGGTGATGATGGTTATGATGATGATGATGGTGATGATGTGATGGTGATTGTGATTGTGATGGTGATGATGATGGTGGTGATGGTGATGATGGTGATGGTGATGATGGGGATATTCATGATGATGATGATGGTGATGATGATAATGTTGATGATGTTGGTGATGATGATGATGGTGGCGGTGATGGTGATGATATTGAAGGTGATGGCGATGATGGTGATGATGATAATGATGGTGATGTTGATGTTAATGATGGTGATGTTGATGGTTATGGTGATGATGATGCTGATGACATTGATGATGGTGATGGTGATGATGATGATGGTGATGGTGATGGTGATGATGGTGATGGTGATGTTGATGATGATGATGGTGATGATGATGATGATAATGGTGATGATGATGGTGATGGCGATTGTGATGATGGTGATGGTTATGATGGTGGTGATGATGGCTATGATGATGATGGTGATGATGGTGATGGTGATTGTGATGGTGATGAGGATGGTGATGTTGATGATGGTGATAATGGTGGTGATGATGCTGATAGTGATGAAGGTGATGATGATGGTGATTATGATGATGGTGATGATGGTGATGATGGTGATGGTGATAACGGTGATGATGATGATTGTGATGGTGATGATGATTATGATGGTGATGATTGTGATGATGGTGATGATGATGGTGATGTTGATGATGGTGATGGTGATGATGATAGTGATGGTGTTGATGGTGGTGGTGATGTTGATAGTAAAGGTTATGATGGTGATATTCATGATGATGGTGATGGTGATGATGGTGATGGTGATGATGGTGATGGTGATGATGATGGTGCTGATGATGATGGTGGTGGTGATGGTGATGGTGATGGTGATGATGTTGAAGGTGATGGCGATGATGGTGATGGTGATGATGATAATGATGGTGATGGTGATGTTAATGATGGTGATGTTGATGGTTATGGTGATGATGATGGTGATGATGATGCTGATGACATTGATGATGATGGTGATGGTGATGATGGTGATTATGATGATGGTGATGGTGATGATGGTGATGGTGATGTTGATGATGATGATGATGATAATGGTGATGATGATGGTGATAATGATGATGATGATGATGGTGATGATGAGGTTGATGTTGATCATGGTGATAGTGTTGGTGATGATGCTGATAGTGATGAAGGTGATGATGATGGTGATTATGATGATGGTGATAATGGTGATGGTGATAATGGTAATGATGATGATTTTGATGGCGATGATGATGACGATGGTGATGATGTGATGATGATGGTGATGTTGGTGATGGTGATGATGGCGATGTTGATGATGGTGATGTTGATGACGATGGTGATGGTGATGATGGTTATGATGTTGATAAAGGTGATGATGGTGATGGTGATGATGATGGTGATGGTGTTGGTGCTGATGGTGAAGGTGATGATGCTGATGGTGGTGGTGATGTTGATTGTCAAGGTTATGAAGATGATATTCATGGTGATGGTGATGATGCTGATGATGATGGTGAGGTTGGTGATGGTGCTGGTGATGGTGATGATGGTGATGATGATGATGATGATGATAATGTTGATGATGATAGTGATGATGGTGGTGGTGAAGGTGATGGTGGTGAGGATGATGATGTTGATGGTGATGTTGATGATAGTGATGATGGTGATGATGGTGATGATGATGTTGATGTTGGTAATGTTGATGATGAAGTTGATAATGGTTATGGTGATGCTGTTGATGATGGTGATGGTGATGATGGTGATGGTGATGAAGGTGATGGTGGTGTTGGTGATGGTGATGATGTTGATGATGATGGTGATGGTGATGCTGGTGATGGTGATGATGGTGAGGATGATGATGATGATGATAATGATGGTGGTGAGGATGATGATGGTGGTAATGGTGATGGTGATGATGGTGATGGTGATGTTGATGATGGTGATGGTGATGGTAGTGATGGTGGTGTTGATGATGGTGATGGTGATGATGGTGATGGTGATGATGGTGATGATGGTGAGGATGATGATGATGATGAAGGTGATGATGGTTATGGTGATGATGGTGATGTTGATGATGATGATGATGAAGGTGATGTTGGTGATGGTTATAGTGATGATGGTGGGGGTGATGATGGTGAAGATGGTGATGGTGATGCTGGTGATGCTGATGATGATTGTGATGGTGATGTTAATGATGGTGGTGATGATGGTTATGATGATGCTGATGGTGATGATGTTGAAGGTGATGGTGATGGTGATGACGGTGATGGTGATTATGATGGTGATGATGATGATGATGGTGATGGTGCGGCTGCTGATGATGATGGTGATGGTGATGATGGTGATGGTGATGATGATGTTGATGATGGTGATGGTGGTTGTGATGATGGTGATGGTGATGAAGGTGATGATGGTTATGATTATGATGATAGTGATGATGGTGATGGTGATGATGGTGATGGTGATGACGGTGATGGTGATGTTGATGATGGTGCATGTGATGGTGATGCTGATGATGGTGATGACGGTGATAGTGATGATGGTGCTGGTGATGGTGATGATGATGAGGGTGATGATGGTGATGGTGATGTTGATGATGGTGTATATGATGGTGATGTTGATGATGGTGAAAGTTATGATGGTTATGGTGATGATGGTGATGAAGGTGAGGATGATGATGATGATGGTGATGTTGATGATATTGATGATGATGATGGTGATGGTTATGGTGATGATGGTGATGATGGTGATGGTGATAATGGTGGTGATGTTGATGGCTATAGTGGTGATGGTGATGATGGTGATGATGGTGATGGTGGTGATGGTTTTGTTGATGATGGTGATGTGGTGATGGTGATGAAGTTGATGGGGTTAGTGATGGTGATGATGGTAATGAAGGTGAGGATGATGATGATGATAATGGTGCATGTGATGGTGATGTTGATGATGGTGATGATAGTGATGGTGATGATGGTGTGATGAAGGTGAGTATGATGATGATGGTGATGGTGCATGTGATGGTGATGTTGATGATGGTGATGATGGTGATGGTTATGGTGATGATGGTGATGATGGTGCTGGTGCTGATGGTGATGCCATTGATGGTGATAGTGGTGATGGTGATGATGGTGATGATGATGATGATGTTGATGATAATTGTGATGCTGGTGGTGGTGATGGTGATGGTGATGATGGTGATGGTGATGAAGGTGATGGTGATGATGTTGATGATGATGGTGATGACATTGATGATGATGATGATGGTGTTGGTGATGGTGATGATGGTGATGGTGATGTTGATGATGATGATGTTGATGATAATGGTGATGATGATGGTGATGGTGATGATGGCGATGGTAATGATGGTGGTGATGATGGTTATGATGATGATGATGGTGATGATGGTGATGGTGATTGTGATTGTGATGGTGATGATGATGGTGATGGTGGTTATGGTGATGATGATGGTGGTGATGGTGATGGTGATGATGGTGATATTCATGATGATGATGATGGTGATGATGATAATGTTGATGATGTTGGTGATGATGATGATGGTGGCGGTGATGGTGATGATGTTGAAGGTGATGGCGATGATGGTGATGATGATAATGATGGTGATGTTGATGTTAATGATGGTGATGTTGATGGTTATGGTGAGGATGATGCTGATGACATTGATGATGGTGATGGTGATGATGATGATGGTGATGGTGATGGTGATGATGGTGATGGTGATGTTGATGATGATGATGGTGATGATGATGATGATAATGGTGATGATGATGGTGATGGTGATTGTGATGATGGTGATGGTTATGATGGTGGTGATGATGGCTATGATGATGATGGTGATGATGGTGATGGTGATTGTGATGGTGATGATGATGGTGATGTTGATGATGGTGATAGTGGTGGTGATGATGCTGATAGTGATGAAGGTGATGATGATGGTGATTATGATGATGGTGATGATGGTGATGATGGTGATGGTGATAATGGTGATGATGATGATTGTGATGGTGATGATGATGATGGTGATGATTGTGATGATGGTGATGATGATGGTGATGTTGATGATGGTGATGGTGATGATGATAGTGATGGTGTTGATGGTGGTGGTGATGCTGATGGTAAAGGTTATGATGGTGATATTCATGATGATGGTGATGGTGATGATGGTGATGGTGATGATGATGGTGCTGATGATGATGGTGGTGGTGATGGTGATGGTGATGGTGATGATGTTGAAGGTGATGGCGATGATGGTGATGGTGATGATGATAATGATGGTGATGGTGATGTTAATGATGGTGATGTTGATGGTTATGGTGATGATGATGGTGATGATGATGCTGATGACATTGATGATGATGGTGATGGTGATGATGGTGATTATGATGATGGTGATGGTACTGATGGTGATGGTGATGTTGATGATGATGATGATGATAATGGTGATGATGATGGTGATAATGATGATGATGATGATGGTGATGATGAGGGTGATGTTGATCATGGTGATAGTGGTGGTGATGATGCTGATAGTGATGAAGGTGATGATGATGGTGATTATGATGATGGTGATAATGGTGATGGTGATAATGGTAATGATGATGATTTTGATGGCGATGATGATGACGATGGTGATGATGTGATGATGATGGTGATGTTGGTGATGGTGATGATGGCGATGTTGATGATGGTGATGTTGATGACGATGGTGATGGTGATGATGGTTATGATGTTGATAAAGGTGATGATGGTGATGGTGATGATGATGGTGATGGTGCTGATGGTGAAGGTGATGATGCTGATGGTGGTGGTGATGTTGATTGTCAAGGTTATGAAGATGATATTCATGGTGATGGTGATGATGCTGATGATGATGGTGAGGTTGGTGATGGTGCTGGTGATGGTGATGATGGTGATGATGATGATGATGATGATAATGTTGATGATGATAGTGATGATGGTGGTGGTGAAGGTGATGGTGGTGAGGATGATGATGTTGATGGTGATGTTGATGATAGTGATGATGGTGATGATGGTGATGATGATGTTGATGATGGTGATGATGGTGATGGTGATGATAGTGATGATGATGCTGATGTAGATGATGGTGATGACGGTGATGGTGATGGTGACGGTGATGATGATGATGATGATGGTGATGATAGTGATGGCGATGATGGTGATGATGATGATGGTGATGTTGGTGATGATGATGGTGATGATGGTGATGATGATGATGATGTTGGTAATGTTGATGATGAAGTTGATAATGGTTATGGTGATGCTGTTGATGATGGTGATGGTGGTGATGGTGATGATGGTGATGGTGATGAAGGTGATGGTGGTGATGGTGATGGTGATGATGTTGATGATGATGGTGATGGTGATGCTGGTGATGGTGATGATGGTGAGGATGATGATGATGATGATAATGATGGTGGTGAGGATGATGATGGTGGTGATGGTGATGGTGATGATGGTGATGGTGATGTTGATGATGGTGATGGTGATGGTAGTGATGGTGGTGTTGATGATGGTGATGGTGATGATGGTGATGGTGATGATGGTGATGATGGTGAGGATGATGATGATGATGAAGGTGATGATGGTTATGGTGATGATGGTGATGTTGATGATGATGATGATGAAGGTGATGTTGGTGATGGTTATAGTGATGATGGTGGGGGTGATGACGGTGAAGATGGTGATGGTGATGCTGGTGATGCTGATGATGATTGTGATGGTGATGTTAATGATGGTGGTGATGATGGTTATGATGATGCTGATGGTGATGATGTTGAAGGTGATGGTGATGGTGATGACGGTGATGGTGATTATGATGTTGATGATGATGATGATGGTGATGGTGCGGGTGCTGATGATGATGGTGATGGTGATGATGGTGATGGTGATGATGATGTTGATGGTGGTTGTGATGATGGTGATGGTGATGAAGGTGATGATGGTTATGATTATGATGATGGTGATGATGGTGATGGTGATGGTGATGGTGATGATGGTGATGGTGATGACGGTGATGGTGATGTTGATGATGGTGCATGTGATGGTGATGCTGATGATGGTGATGACGGTGATAGTGATGATGGTGCTGGTGATGGTGATGATGATGATGATGATGAGGGTGATGATGGTGATGGTGATGGTGATGATGGTGCATATGATGGTGATGTTGATGGTGAAAGTTATGATGGTTATGGTGATGATGGTGATGAAGGTGAGGATGATGATGATGATGGTGATGTTGATGATATTGATGATGATGATGGTGATGGTTATGGTGATGATGGTGATGATGGTGATGGTGATAATGGTGGTGATGTTGATGGCTATAGTGGTGATGGTGATGATGGTGATGATGGTGATGGTGGTGATGGTTTTGTTGATGATGGTGATGTGGTGATGGTGATGAAGTTGATGGGGTTAGTGATGGTGATGATGGTAATGAAGGTGAGGATGATGATGATGATAATGGTGCATGTGATGGTGATGTTGATGATGGTGATGATAGTGATGGTGATGATGGTGTGATGAAGGTGAGTATGATGATGATGGTGATGGTGCATGTGATGGTGATGTTGATGATGGTGATGATGGTGATGGTGATGATGGTGATGATGATGATGATGATGCTGATGATGATGATGGTGATGGTGATGGTGATGATGGCGATGGTGATGTTGCTGGGCATCGTGATGATGGTAATGATGGTGATGGTGATGATGATGTTTGTGATGATGGTGATGATGATGATGATGATGGTGATAATGCTGATGGAGATGATGGGAATGATGGTGATGGTGATGATGGTGATGGTGAAGAAGATTGTGATGATGGTGATGATGATGGTGATGATGCTGATGGTAATTGTGATGAGGATAGTGATGAAGCTGATGATGATGATGGACATGATGGGGATGATGGTGATGGTGATGATGGTGATGGTGATGATGGTGATGTTGATATTGATGGTGATGATGATGGCGATGATGTTGATGGCGATGATGGTGATGGTGATGAAGGTAATGGTGATGATGGTGATGGTGATGATGGTGATGATGGTGAAGGTGATGGTGATGATGGTGATGGTGATGATGATGATGATGATGATGGTGATGGTGAAGATGGTGATGGTGAAGGTGATGATGGTGATGGTGCTGATGGTGATGGTAATGATGGTAATGGTGATGATGATGATGGTGATGGTGATGATGACCAGAGCATCGGACCTGTGAGGGAGCAGTGACCGGTGGCAGAGCTTAAATACCGGCAGTTGTGAGGTGAGGCCCGACCAGATCATCGGACCTGTGAGGGAGCAGTGACCGGCGGCAGAGCTTAAATACCGGCAGTTGCGAGGTGAGGCCCGACCAGAGCATCGGACCTGTGAGGGAGCAGTGACTGGCGGCAGAGCTTAAATACCGGCAGTTGCGAGGTGAGGCCCGACCAGAGCATCGGACCTGTGAGGGGGCAGTGACCGGCGGCAGAGCTTAAATACCGGCAGTTGCAAGGTGAGGCCCGACCAGAGCATCGGACCTGTGAGGGAGCAGTGACCGGCGGCAGAGCTTAAATACCGGCAGTTGCGAGGTGAGGGCCGACCAGAGCATCGGACTTGTGAGGGGGCAGTGACCGGCGGCAGAGCTTAAATACCGGCAGTTGCGAGGTGAGGCCCGACCAGAGCATCGGACCTGTGAGGGGGCAGTGACCGGCGGCAGAGCTTAAATACGGGCAGTTGCGAGGTGAGGCCCGACCAGAGCATCGGACCTGTGAGGGAGCAGTGACCGGCGGCAGAGCTTAAATACCTGCAGTTGCGAGGTGAGGCCCGACCAGAGCATCGGACCTGTGAGGGAGCAGTGACCGGCGGCAGAGCTTAAATACCAGCAGTTGCGAGGTGAGGCCCGACCAGAGCATCGGACCTGTGAGGGAGCAGTGACCGGCGGCAGAGCTTAAATACCGGCAGTTGCGAGGTGAGGCGTAGCAACTCAGCAGCAGGGGAGAGAAGTAAAAAGTAATCCAAGTGTGACATCAGCAGGAAGCAGGTAAGTGATTGGTTGGATTGGTTGGTGAGTATTTCTTTCTTTCTCCTTTTCATTACAAGCTTAAATTCTGCGGGTTTTTTTCTAGGGTCTCTGTGGTGCAGTGGGGACAGTTGGTAAATAAGCGCCCTAGAGTATATCTTTAACTGGTTGTACTTAATAAGGCCTTTCTGGTGCAGAGTGACTGTTGGTAAACCATTTAACTGGTGTAATTAGAGGGATTGATTTAATTTAAATCCAATTAATTAAAGGGGATACTAGCATCTAAAATTGGGTAGAGGGTGTCCATAACTAACAATAAAAAGTGTAATTAATTACATAGAATGGAGCAGGTGATGTGTTACTGTTGCGAGATGTGGGAGCCGGTAGACCCCATTGAGGCTCACGGTGATTACATCTGTGACAAGTGTCTGCTGCTACAGGATCTCCAGCTCTGTGTTGATCAGCTGGAGTCTGAGCTTCAGACACTGCGACACATTAGGGAGGGGGAGAAGTACCTGGACTCAGTGTACCAGAAGGTGGTCACACCTATGAAGTTAATTAAGTCAGATGTAGCCCATGGCCAGGGTCAGGACGGTGTGACTACGAGCGAGGCAGGTACGGGGATCCAGGAGGTAGTGTTGGAGGAGCCGCAGCCCTTGCTCTTGTCCAACAGGTTCAAGGTTCTTACTCCCTGTGTGGACAGGAGCAGGGACTGCAGGGAGGATGAGCAACCTGGCCACAGCACCATGGAACAGGGGGCCATTCAAGAGGGGGCAGTAAATAGAAACGTTGTAGTGGTAGGGGATAGTATTATTAGAGGGATAGATAGAGTTCTCTGCAGCCAAGAGCGAGAGTCCCGTAGGCTGTGTTGCCTATCCGGTGCCAGGGTTAAGGGCATCTCCTCTGGGCTGGAAAGAAACTTGCAGTGGGAGGGGGTGGATCCAGTCGTCGTGGTCCATGTTGGTACAAACGACGTAGATAGGACTAGGAAGCCGGTTCTGTTAAAGGAGTATGAGCAGCTAGGGGTCAAATTAAAAAACAGAACCTCAAGGGTAATAATCTCTGGATTATTACCTGAGCCACGAGCGAATTTGGCTAGGACAAATAAAATTAGAGAGTTAAATGCGTGGCTCAAAGACTGGTGTGGGAGAAATGGGTTTTGCTTCCTGGGGCACTGGCACCAGTACTGGGGCAGGAGGGAGCTGTTCCGTTGGGATGGGATTCACTTGGCCAGTGCTGGGACTAGAGTCCTGGCAGATCATATAACTAGGGCTGTAGAGAGGGCTTTAAACTAACTAGTGGGGGGGAGGTTCCTAGAGAGCAAATAATAAAAATGACAACAGAGAAAGTCATAGACTTAGGTAGCAGTGGGGAAATTAAAAACCAGAGTGTGTCAGGAAGGGGCAGAAGGTATGGAGTAAAAGGTAAAGTAATAAAAAGGGCAAAAGCAGGAACTAAGTGTCACAAAACATCTTTGAAAGTTCTCTAGCTGAATGCACGTAGCATTCGTAACAAAATAGATGAGTTAATGGCACAAATAACTACATATGGGTATGATCTTGTGGCCATTACAGAAACATGGCTGCAAGGTGACAATGTCTGGGAATTAAACATACCAGGTTATTTAACGATCAGGAAGGACAGGCAGGAAGGAAGGGGAGGTGGGGTGTCTATGTTAATAAAGGAAGGAATCACTGTAATACAGAGAAATGATATTGGGTCAAAAGATCAGGATAATGAAACAGTTTGGGTGGAGATAAGGAATAATAAGGGGAAAATAACACTAGTGGGCATAGTCTATAGGCCTCCGAACAGTTGCAACTCTGTTGGACGGAGTATCAATCAGGAAATAGTTGAGGCTTGTAATAAGGGAACATCTATAATTATGGGGGATTTTAACTATCATATTAATTGGACAAATCAAATTGGGCAGGGCTGCCTTGAGGATGAGTTCATTGAGTGTATTAGGGATGGGTTTCTTGAGCAGTATGTAACTGAACCGACCAGGGGGCAAGCAACCTTAGATCTGGTCCTGTGTAACGAGACAGGATTAATTAAAAAATGTCCTAGTAAAGGATCCCCTTGGAATGAGTGAACATAACATGGTTGAATTCCATATTCAATTAGAGGGTGAGAAGGTTGGATCTCAAACAAGCGTGCAAAGCTTGAATAAAGGAAACTATGAAGGTATGAGAGCGGAATTGAGTAGAGTGGATTGGGAAAATAGATTAAAGGGTAAGACGATACATGATCAGTGGTGTACATTTAAGGAGTTATTTTACAACTTCCAAAAAATATATATTCCACTGAGAAGAAAAGGGTGTAAAAGAAAAGACAGCCATCCGTGGCTAAGTAAAGAAATTAAGGATAGTATTCAACAAAAAACAAGGGCATATAAGGTAGCCAAATCTAGTGGGAGGATAGAAGATTGGGAAAACTTTAAAAGACAGCAAAAAATAACAAAAAGATTGATTAAGAAAGGGAAGATAGATTGTGAAAGTAAATTAGCAAAAAATATAAAAACAGATAGAAGAGTTTTTATAGTTATATAAAGAGAAAAAGGGTGGCCAAAGTAAATGTTGGTCCCTTAGAGGATGAGACCAGGAAATTAATGGTGGGAAATATGGAGATGGCAAAAACACTGAATGAGTATTTTGTATCAGTCTTTACAGTAGAGGACACTAAGAATATCCCAACACTGGACAAACAGAGGGCTATAGGGGGGGAGGAGCTAAGCACGATCAAAATCACTAAGGAAGTGGTACTCGGTAAAATAATGGGGCTCAAGGCGGATAAATCACCTGGACCTGATGGCTTACATCCTAGGGTCTTGAGGCAAGTGGCGGTAGGGATTGTGGGTGCATTGGTAATAATTTTCCAAAACTCCCTGGACTCAGCAAAGGTCCCGGCAGACTGGAAAACTGCTAATGTAACACCCTTATTTAAAAAGGGCAGTAGACAGAAGGCTGGAAACTATAGACCGGTTAGCCTAACATCTGTGGTAGGTAAAATGTTGGAGTCCATTATTAAGGAGACAGTAACAGGACATTTGGATAATCATAATTTAATAGGACAAAGTCAGCATGGTCTTATGAAGGGGAAGTCATGTTTGACAAATTTGCTGGAGTTCTTTGAGGAAGTAACATATAGGGTGGATAAAGGGGAACCAATGGACGTAGTGTATTTAGACTTCCAAAAGGCATTTGACAAGGTGCCACACAAAAGATTATTGCTTAAGATAAAAAATCACGGGTTGGGGGTAATATTCTGGCATGGATAGAGGATTGGCTATCTAACAGAAGGCAGAGAGTAGGGATAAATGGTTCATTCTCAGACTGGCAATCAGTAACTAGTGGAGTTCCGCAGGGGTCAGTGCTGGGTCCCCAACTCTTTACAATCTATATTAACGATTTGGAGGAGGGGACCGAGTGTAACATATCAAAGTTTGCAGATGATACTAAGGTGGGAGGGAAAGTAGTGAGTGAGGAGGACATAAAAAACCTGCAAGGGGACATAGTCAGGCTAAGTAAATGGGCAGAGATTTGGCAGATGGAATACAATACTGGAAAGTGTTAGGTTATGCACTTTGGCAGGAAAAATCGGAGAGCAAGTTATTATCTTAATGGCAAGAAACTGGAAAGTACTGAAGTACAAAGGGATCTGGGGGTCCTGGTGCACGAAACTCAAAAGGTTAGTATGCAGGTGCAGCAAGTGATTAAGAAGGCCAATGGAATGTTGGCTTTCATTGCTAGGGGGATAGAATATAAAAATAGGGAGGTATTGCTTCAGTTGTACAAGGTATTGGTGAGACCGCACCTGGAATACTGCATACAGTTTTGGTGTCCATACTTAAGAAAAGACATACTTGCTCTCGAGTCAGTACAAAGAAGGTTCACTCGGCTAATCCCGGGGATGAGGGGATGGACATATGAGGAGAGGTTGTGTAGATTGGGACTCTACTCATTGGAATTCAGAAGAATGAGAGGCGATCTTATTGAAACATATAAGATTGTGAAGGGGTTGGATCGGGTGGATGCGGGGAGGATGTTCCCGATGATGGGTGAAACTAGAACTAGGGGGCATAGTCTTAGAATAAGGGGCTGCTCTTTCAAAACTGATATGAGGAGGAACTATTTCACTCAGAGGGTGGTAGGTCCATGGAATATGCTGCCCCAAAAAGCTGTAGAAGCTACATCATAACATAAATTTAAAACAGAAATAGACAGTTTCCTAGAAGTAAAGGGAATAAAGGGTTACGGGGAGCGGGCAGGAATTTGGACATGAGTCTAGGTTCGGATCGGTCATGGCCCTGTGGGTAGCAGAGCGGGCCCAGGGGCCGTGTAGCCTGATCCTGCTCACATTTCATGTGTCTAATTCTGTTAGATTCAGGAGATAGTTCTGTGATAGTAGATTGGCGGTTAGGATCAGATCAGCCATGATCTTATTGAATGGCGGAGCAGGCTCGAGGGGCCGATTGGCCTACTCCTGCTCCTATTTCTTATGTTCTTATGTTCTTATGATGGTGATGATGGTTATGATGGTGTTGGTGATGGTGATGATGATGGTGATAATGATGTTGATGATGATGGTGATGGTGATGACGGTGAGGGTGCTGTTTGTGATGATGGTAATGATGATGGTGATGGTGATGGTGATGATGGTGATGGTGATAATGGTGATGATGATGATGATGGTGATGTTGATTATGATGATGGTGATGATGGTGATGGTGATGATGGTAAAGATGTTGATGGTGATGATGGTGATTGTGATGATGGTGATGATGGTGATGATGGTGATGATGGTAATGGTGATGATGATGATGGTGATGGTGATGATGATGGTGATGATGGTTATGAGTGTGTTGGTGATGGTGATGATGGTGATAATGATGTTGATGATGATGGTGATGGTGATGGTGCTGTTTGTGATGATGGTAATGATGATGGTGATGGTGATGATGGTGATGGTGATAATGGTGATGATGATGATAATGGTGATGTTGATTATGATGATGGTGATGATGGTGATGGTGATGATGGTGATGATGTTGATGGTGATGATGGTGATGGTGATGATGGTGTTGATGGTGATGATGGTGATGGTGATGATGGTGATGATGGTAAAGATGTTGATGGTGATGATGGTGATTGTGATGATGGTGATGATGGTGATGATGGTAATGGTGATGATGATGATGGTGATGGTGATGATGATGGTGATGATGGTTATGAGTGTGTTGGTGATGGTGATGATGGTGATAATGATGTTGATGATGATGGTGATGGTGATGATGGTGATGGTGCTGTTTGTGATGATGGTAATGATGATGGTGATGGTGATGATGGTGATGGTGATAATGGTGATGATGATGATAATGGTGATGTTGATTATGATGATGGTGATGATGGTGATGGTGATGATGGTGATGATGTTGATGGTGATGATGGTGATGGTGATGATGGTGTTGATGGTGATGATGGTGATGGTGATGATGGTGATGGCGATGTTTTTGATGATGTTATTGATGATGGTGATGGTGATGATGGTGATGGTGATAATGGTGATGACGTTGATGGTGATTATGATGATGGTGATGATGGTGATGGTGATGAGGGTGATGTTGCTGGGCATCTTGATGATGGTGATGATGGTGATGGTGATGATGGTGATGGAGATGTTGATGGTAATGATGGTGATGGTGATGATGGTGATGGTGATGATGGTGATGGTGATGATGATGATAGTGATGATGTTGATGATGATGATTGTCATGATGGTGATGGTGATGATGTTGATGATGATGATGTTGATGCTGATGATGATGATGGTGATGGTGATGAAGACGTGGTTGATGGTAATGGTGATGTTGGTGATTGTGATGATGGCGATGTAGATGATGATGGCGATGGTGATGATGGTGATGGTGATGGTGATGATGATGATGATGATGATGGTGATGATGGTGTTGGTGATGTTTGTGATGATGGTGATGGTGATGATGCTGATGGTGATGATGATGCGGAGGGTGATGATGGTGATGGTGACTGTGATGATGGTTATGATGGTGTTGGTGATGGTGATGATGATGATGATGGTGATGATGATGGCGATGGTGATGGTGATGATGGTGATGATGATGATGATGTTGATGATTCTGATGATGATGGTGATGATGATGATGGTGAGGGCAATGATGGTGATTTGATGATGATGATAATGGTGATGATGGTGATGGTAATGATGGTGTTGGTAATGTTTGTGATGATGGTGTTGGTGATGATGCTGATGGTGATGATGATGATGAGGGTGATGATGGTGATGATGGTGATGATGGTGATGGTGATGATGGTAATGGTGATGATGATGATGGTGATGATGATGGTGATGATGGTTTTGATTGTGTTGATGATGGTGATGGTGATAATGATGTTGATGATGATGGTGATGGTGATGATGGTGAGGGTGCTGTTTGTGATGATGGTAATGATGATGGTGATGGTGATGGTGATGATGGTGATGAGGGTGATGGTGATAATGGTGATGATGATAATGGTGATGTTGATGATGATGGTGATGATGATGGTGATGATGATGACTATGATAATGATGATGATGATGATGGTGATGATGTTGGTGATGATGATGATGGTGATGATGGTGATGATGATGGTGATGATGGTGGTGATGGTGATGATGCTGATGGTGAGGATGATGGTGATGGTGATGGTGGTGATGATGATGGTGATGATGGTGATGGTGATGATGATCATGGTGATGGTGGTGATGATGATGATAGTGATGATGGTGA
>NC_140998.1:197677146-197689646 GCF_052327205.1 Somniosus microcephalus | reverse complement strand
ATGATGATGGTGGTGGTGATGCTGATGGTGGTGGTGATAGTTATGAAGATGATGAGGGTGATGATGTTGAACGTGATGGCAATGATGGTGATGATGATAATGGTGATGATGATGGTGATGGTGATGATGATAATAGTGATGATGATGGTGATGGTGATGATGGTGATCTTGATGGTGAAGGTTATGATGGTGGTGATGATGGTTATGATGATGATGGTGTTGATGGGGATGGTGATTGTGATTGTGATGGTGATGATGATCATGATGGTGATGTTGATGATGGTGATAGTGGTGGTGATGATGCTGAACATGATGAAGGTGATGGTGATAACGGTGATGATGATGATTGTGATGGTGATGATGATGACGATGGTGATGATGGTGATGATGATGGTGATGTTGGTGATGGTGATGATGGTGATCTTGATGATGGCGATGTTGATGACGATGGCGATGGTTATGATGGTGATGATGTTGATGAAGGTGATGATGGTGATGGTGATGATGATGGTGATGGTGATGGTGCTGATGGTGATGGTGATGATGCTGATGGTGGTGGTAATGTTGATGGTAAAGGTTATGATGGTGATATTCATGATGATGGTGATGGTGATGATGGTGATGGTGATGATGTTGGTGAGGTTGATGATGGTGATGGTGCTGGTGATGGTGATGATGGTGATGATGATGATGGTGATCATCATGTTGATGATGATGGTGATGATGGTGATGTTGATGATAGTGATGAAGGTGATGATGGCGATGATGATGTTGATGATGGTGATGTTGGTGATGGTGATGATAGTGATGATGGTGATGATGATGATCATGATGTAGATGATGGTGATGATGGTGATGGTGACGGTGATGATGATGATGATGATGGTGATGTAGTGATGTCGATGATGGTGATGATGATGCTGGTGATGATGGTGATGATGATGGTGATGATGGTGATGATGATGATGATGTTGGTGATGTTGATGAAGAAGGTGATAATGGTTATGGTGATGCTGTTGATGATGATGGTGATGGTGATGATCGTGATGGTGATGATGGTGATGATCGTGAGGATGATGATGATGATGATAGTGATGGTGATGATGGTGGTGATGGTGATGATGGTGATGATGGTGATGGTGATGATGGTGATGATGGTGTTGAACATGAGAATGATGATTATGATGATGGTGCATGTGATGGTGATGTTGATGATGGTGATGGTGATGATGGTGATGATGATGATGATGGTGATGATGATGATGGTGATGATGATGATGGTAATGGGAATGATGTGGATGATGGTGATGATTTTGATGATGATGGTGATGATGCTGATGATGGTGATGGTGATGTTGGTGATGATGATGGTGATGGTGATGATGATGGTGATGATGTTGATGGTGATGATGATGCTGATGATGATGATGACATTCATGGTGATGATGTTGATGGTGATGATGATGCTGATGATGATGATGGTGATTATGATGATGTTGACGATGATGTTGATGATGGTGATGGTGATGATGGTGATTATGGTGATGGTGATGATGGTGATAACGGTGATGATGATGATTGTGATGGTGATGATGATGACGATGGTGATGATTGTGATGATGATGGTGATGTTGGTGATGGTGATGATGGCGATGTTGATGATGGTGATGTTGATGACGATGGTGATGGTTATGATGGTGATGATGTTGATGAAGGTGATGATGGTGATGGTGATGATGATGGTGATGGTGATGGTGCTGATGGTGATGGCGATGATGCTGATGGTGGTGGTGATGTTGATGGTAAAGGTTATGATAGTGATATTCATGATGATGGTGATGGTGGTGATGGTGATGGTGATGATGATGGTGAGGTTGATGATGGTGATGGTGCTGGTGATGATGGTGATGATGATGATGGTGATGATAATGTGGATGATGATGGTGATGATGGTGGTGGTGATGGTGATGGTGGTGATGATGATGATGTTGATGGTGATGTTGATGATGGTGATGGTGATGATGGTGATGGTGATGATGGTGATGATGGTGATGATGATGATGATGTAGATGATGGTGATGACGGTGATGGTGATGGTTATGGTGATGATGATGATGATGATGGTGATGATGATGATGGTGATGATGGTGATGATGATGATGATGTTGGTGATGTTGATGATGAAGGTGATAATGGTTATGGTGATGCTGTTGATGATGATGGTGATGATGATGATGGTGAGTATGGTGAGGATGATGATGATGATGATAGTGATGGTGATGATGGTGATGGTGGTGATGGTGATGATGGTGATGATGGTGATGGTGATGATGGTGATGATGGTGATGCTGGTGATGGTGATGATGATGTTGACTGAGATGAAGGTGTGGATGATGATGATGCATGTGATGGTGATGTTGATGATGGTGAAGATGATGATGATGGTGATGATGGTGATGGTGATGATGTTGATGATGATGGTGATGATGATGATGATGGCGATGGTGATGTTGGTGATGATGATGGTGATGATGATAATGATGATGTTGATGGTGATGATGATGATGATGATGATGATGGTGATGGTGATGATGGTGATGGTGACGATGGTTATGATGATGATGGTGATGATGGTGATGTTGGTGATGGTGATGATGGCGATGTTGATGACGATGTTTATGATGGTTATGATGATGATGATGGTGATGGTGATTGTGAGTATGATGGTGATGATGATGATGATGGTGATGTTGATGATGGTGATAGTGGTGGTGATCATGCTGATAGTGATGACGATGATGATGATAGTGATGGTGATGATGGTGATGGTGGTGATGGTGATGATGGTGATGATGGTGATGGTGATGATGGTGATGATGGTGTTGAATGTGAGAATGATGATTATGATGATGGTGCATGTGATAGTGATGTTGATGATGGTGATGGTGATGATGGTGATGATGGTGAGGATGATGATGATGATGATAGTGATGGTGATGTTGGTGATGGTGGTGATGGTGATGATGGTGATGATGGTGATGGTGATGATGGTGATGATGGTGATGCTGGTGATGGTGATGATGGTGTTGACTGAGATGAAGGTGAGGATGATGATGATGATGATGGTGCATGTGATGGTGATGTTGATGATGGTGAAGATGATGATGATGGTGATGATGGTGATGGTGATGATGTTGATGATGATGGTGATGATGATGATGATGGTGATGGTGATGTTGGTGATGATGATGGTGATGATGATAATGATGATGTTGATGGTGATGATGATGATGATGATGATGATGATGATGGTGATGGTGATGATGGTGATGGTGATGATGGTTATGATGATGATAGTGATGATGGTGATGTTGGTGATGGTGATGATGGCGATGTTGATGACGATGGTTATGATGGTTATGATGATGATGATGGTGATGGTGATTGTGATTATGATGGTGATGATGATGATGATGGTGATGTTGATGATGATGATGGTGATTATGATGATGTTGATGATGATGTTGATGATGGTGATGGTGATGATGGTGATTATGGTGATGGTGATGATGGTGATGGTGATAACGGTGATGATGATGATTGTGATGGTGATGATGATGACGATGGTGATGATGGTGATGATGATGGTGATGTTGGTGATGGTGATGATGGCGATGTTGATGATGGTGATGTTGATGACGATGGTGATGGTTATGATGGTGATGATGTTGATGAAGGTGATGGTGATGATGATGGTGATGATGACGATGATGATGGTGATGATGATGATGATGATAGTGATGATGGTGATGTTGGTGATGGTAATGATGGCGATGTTGATGATGATGGTTATGATGGTGATGTTGGTGATGATGATGTTGATGGTGATGGTTATGGGGATGATGGTGATGGTGATGATGGTGATGATGTTGATGGTGATAGTGGTGATGGTGATGATGGTGATGGTGGTGATGGTTTTGTTGATGATGGTGGTGATGGTGATGAAGTTGATGGAGATAGTGATGGTGATGATGATGGTGATGGTGATGAAGGTGATGGGGATGATGGTTATGATGATGATGATGATGGTGATGTTGGTGATGGTGATGATGGCGATGATGATGATGTTGGTGATGTTGGTGATGGTGATGATGGCGATGTTGATGATGATGATGATGATGGTGATGGTGCTAATGGTGATGATATTGATGGTGATAGTAGGGATGGTGAGGATGGTGATGGTGATGATGGTGATGATGATGGTGATGATGTTGATAATGATGGTGATGATGGTGGTGGTGATGGGAATGGTGATGATGGTGATGGTGATGAAGGTGATGGTGGTGAAGGTGATGATGTTAATGATGATAGTGAAGACATTGATGATGATGGTGATAATGATGATGATGATGATGGTGATGGTGATGTTGATGATGATGATGATGGTGATGATGATGATGATGATGATGGTGATGATGATGATGATGATGATGGTGATGGTGATGATGGTGCTGGTGATGCTAATGATGGTGTTGATGATGGTTATGATGATGGTGATGATGGTGATGGTGATTGTGATGGTGATGATAATGATGATGGTGATGTGATGATGATGACGATGGAGATGGTGATGATGGTGATGGTGATGATGGTGATGGTGATGATGATGATGATGATGGTGATGGTGATGATGGCAATGATGATGGTGATGGTTAAGGTGATGATGGTGATTTTCATGATGATGGTGATGGTGGTTATGGTGATGATGATGACGATGATGGTGATGATGGTGATAGTGATGGTGATGATGGTGATATTCATGATGATGATGATGGTGATGATGATAATGTTGATGATGATGATGATGATGATGATGGTGGTGGTGGTGATGATGATGATGGTGGTGGTGATGGTGATGCTGATGATGGTGATGGTGATGATGTTGAAGGTGATGGCGATGATGATGGTGATGATGATGCTGATGACATTGATGATGATGGTGATGGTGATGATGATGATGGTGATGATGATGATAATGGTGATGATGATGGTGATGGTGATTATGATGATGGTGATGTTGGTGATGGTGATGATGGCGATGTTGATGATGGTGATGTTGATGACGATGGTGATGGTGATGATGTTGATGGTGATAACGGTGATGATGGTGGTGATGATGGTTATGATGGTGATGATGGTGATGGTGATTGTGATTGCGATGTTGATGATGATGATGATGGTGATGTTGATGATGGTGATAGTGGTGGTGATGATGCTGATAGTGATGAAGGTGATGATGATGGTGATTATGATGATGGTGATGATGGTGATGAAGATGGTGATGTTGGTGATGGTGATGATGGCGATGTTGATGATGGTGATGTTGATGACGATGGTGATGGTGATGATGTTGATGGTGATAACGGTGATGATGATGATTGTGATGATGATGACATTGGTGATGGTGATGATGGTGATGATGTTGATGAAGGTGATGATGGTGATGGTGATGATGATGGTGCTGATGGTGATGGTGATGCTGCTGATGGTGGCGGTGATGTTGACGGTAAAGTTTATGATGGTGATATTCATGATGATGGTGATGGTGATGATGGTGATGGTGATGATGATGTTGATGATGATGATGATAATGTTGATGGTGATGTTGATGATAGTGATGATGGTGATGATGGTGATGATGATGTTGATGATGGTGATGGCGGTGATGGTGATAGTGACGGTGATGATGATGGTGATGATGGTGATGATAGTGATGGCGATGATGGTGATGGTGATGATGGTGATGTTGGTGATGATGATGGTGATGATGGTGGTGATGATGATGATGATGTTGGTGATGTTGATGATGAAGGTGATAATGGTTATTGTGTTGATGGAGATTGTGATGATAATGATGATGGTGATGATGATGGTGATGATGGCAATGATGATGGTGATGGTAAAGGTGATGATGGTGATTTTCATGATGATGGTGATGATGGTGATAATGATGGTGATGGTGGTTATGGTGATGATGATGCTGATGGTGATGATGGTGATGGAGATGGTGATGGTGGTGATGGTGATGTTGTTGATGATGATGATAGTGATGGTGATGATGGTGTTGATGAAGATGATGGTGATGGTGGTGGTGATGATGGTAATGATGATGATGATGAAGGTGATGATGATGGTGATTATGATGATGGTGATGCTGATGGTGATGGTGATGATGATGATGGTGATGGTGATGGTGATGTTAGTGATGGTGATGTTGATGAGGATGATGGTGATGATGATGCTGACGGTTATGGTGATGATGATTCTGGTGATGATGATGCTGATGATAGTAATGATGGTGATGGTGATGGTGATGTTAGTGATGGTGATGTTGATGAGGGTGATGGCGATGGGGATGATGATGCTGATGGTGAGGATGATGATAATGATGAGGGTGATGGTGATGATGTTGATGATGATGAAGTTGATGGTAATGGTGATGATGATGGTGATGTTGGTTATGGTGATGATGGCGATGTTGATGGTTATTAAGGTGATGTTGGTGATGGTTATGGCGATGATGGTGCTCGTGCTGATGGTGATGGTTATGGTGATGTTGGTGATGTTGGTGATGGTGTTGATGATGATGATGGTGATGGTGATGGTGATGATGGTGATGGTGATGATGGTTATGATGATGATGATAATGTTCATGATAGTGATGTTGGTGATGGTGGTGATGATGATGATATGATGGTTATGGTGATGATGGTGATGGTGATGATGATGATGATGATGATGGTGGTGATGATGATGATGGTGATGGTTATGGTGTTGATGGTGATGGTGCTGATGGTGATGATATTGATGGTGATAGTGGTGATGGTGATGATGGTGATGGTGATGATGATGATGTTGATGATGATGGTGATGATGGTGGTGGTGATGGTGATGGTGATGCTGGTGATGGTGATTGTAATGATGGTGGTGATGATGGTTATGATGATGATGATGGTGATGATGGTGGTGGTGATTGTGATGGTGACGATAATGATGATGGTGATGGTGATGATGATGACGATGGTGATGGTGATGATGGTGATGGTGATGATGATGATGATGATGGTGATGGTGATGATGGCAATGATGATGGTGATGGTAAAGGTGATGATGGTGATTTTCATGATGATGGCAATGATGATGGCGATGGTGGTTATGGTGATGATGATGATGGTGATAGTGATGGTGATGATGGTGATATTCATGATGATGATGATGGTGATGATGATAATGTTGATGATGATGGTGATGATGCTGATGGTGGTGGTGATGGTGATGCTGGTGATGGTGATGAATGTGATGGTGGTGATGGTGATGGTGATGATGTTGATGATGATGGTGATGGTGATGTTGGTGATGGTGATGATGCTGATGATCGTGAGGATGATAATGATGATGATAGTGATGGTGATAATGGTGATGGTGGTGATGGTGATGATGGTGATGATGGTGGTGATGATGATGAAGGTGAGGATGATGTTGATGATGGTGCATGTGATGGTGATGATGATGTTGATGATGGTGATGATGATGATGGTGATGATGATGATGATGGTGATGATGATGATGATGGTGATGTTGGTGATGATGTTGATGGTGATGGTGATGATGATGGTGATGATGTTGATGCTGATGATGATGATGATGATGATGGTGATGGTGATGATGGTGATGGTGATGATGGTTATGATGATGATAGTGATGATGCTGATGTTGCTGATAGTGATGATGGCGATGTTGATGATGATGGTGATGATGGTGATGTTGATGCTGATGATGGTGATGGTTATGGTGATGATGGTGATGATGTTGATGGTGATAGTGGTGATGGTGATGGTGATAGTGGTGATGGTGATGATGGTGATGGTGATGATGGTGATGGTGGTGGTGGGTTTGTTGATGATGGTGATGGTGATGATGGTGATGAAGTTGATGGAAATAGTGATGGTGATGATGATGGTGATGAAGGTGAGGATGATGATGATGATGATGGTGCATGTGATGGTGATGTTGATGATGGTGAAGATGGTGATGGTGAAGATGGTGATGATGATGATGATGGTGATGCTGATGATGGTGATGATGATGATGATGATGATGGTGATGATGATGATAGTGATGATGGTGATGTTGGTGATGGTCATGATGGCGATGTTGATGATGATGGGTATGATGGTGATGTTGGTGATGTTGATGATGATGATGGTGATGGTTATGGGGCTGATGGTGATGGTGATGATGGTGATGATGTTGATGGTGATAGTGGTGATGGTGATGATGGTGATGGTGGTGATGGTTTTGTTGATGATGGTGATGGTGGTGATGGTGATGATGGTGATGATGATGATGGTGATGTTGGTGAAGGTGATGATGGCGATGATGATGATGATGGTGGTGATGGCGATGTTGGTGATGTTGATGATGATGATGGTGATGGTTATGGTGATGATGGTGCTAATGGTGATGATATTGATGGTGATAGTGGTGATGGTGATGATGGTGATGGTGATAACAGTGATGATGATGATTGTCATGGTGATGATGATGACAATGGTGATGATGGTGATGATGATGGTGATGTTGGTGATGGTGATGATGGCGATGTTGATGATGGTGATGTTGATGACGATGGTGATGGTGATGATGGTGACGATGTTGATGAAGGTGATGATGGTGATGGTGATTATGATGGTGATGGTGATGGTGCTGATGGTGATGGTGATGATGCTGATGGTGGTGATGTTGATGGTAAAGGTTATGATGGTGATATTCATGATGATGGTGATGGTGATGATGGTGATGGTGATGATGATGGTGAGGTTGATGATGGTGATGATGGTGGTGGTGATGGTGATGGTGGTGATGATGATGATATTGATGGTGCTGATAGTGATGATGGTGATGATAGTGATGATGATGTTGATGATGGTGATGATGGTGATGGTGATGATAGTGATGATGGTGATGATGATGATGTAGATGATGGTGATGACGGTGATGGTGATGGTGACGGTGATGATGATGATGATGATGGTGATGATAGTGATGGCGATGATGGTGATGCTGCTGATGGTGATGTTGGTGATGATGACGATGGTGATGGTGATGGTGATGATGGTGATGGTGATGGTGGTGATGATGATGATGGTGATGGTGATGATGGTGATGGTGATGGTAATGATGGTGGTGATGATGGTTATGATGATGATGATGGTGCTGATGGTGATGGTGACTGTGATTGTGATGGTGATGATAATGATGATGGTGATGGTGATGATGATGACGATGGTGATGGTGATGGTGATGATGGTGATGGTGATGGTGGTGATGGTGATGATGGTGATGATGATGATGATGATGGTGATGGTGATGATGGAAATGATGATGGTGGCAATGATGTTGGTGATGGTAAAGGTGGTTATGGTGATGATGATGATGATGATGGTGATGATGATAATGTTGATGATGATGGTGATGATGATGATGGTGGTGGTGATGGTGATGCTGATGATGGTAATGGTGCTGCTTATGTTGATGATGATGGTGATGATGTTGATGAGGATGGTGATGGTGATGATGTTGATGAAGGTGATGATGGTGATGGTGATGATGATGGCAATGGTGATGGTGCTGATGGTGATGATGCTGATGGTGGTGGTGTTGTTGATGGTAAAGGTTATGATGGTGATATTCATGATGGTGATGATGGTGATGGTGATGATGGTGATGGTGATGGTGATGATGGTGATGATGATGATGATAATGTTGATGATGATGGTGATGATGGTGGTGGTGATGGTGATGATGTAGATGATGGTGATGGTGATGGTGATGATGGTGATGATGATGATGATAATGTTGATGATGATGGTGATGATGGTGGTGGTGATGGTGATGATGTAGATGATGGTGATGATGATGATGATCATGTTGGTGATGATGATGGTGATGAGGATGATGTTGCTGATGTTGATAATGAAAGTGATAATGATTATGGTGATGCTGTTGATGATGATGATGGTGATGATGTTGATGATGATGGTGATGATGGTGATGGTGATGATGGTGATTATCATGAGGATGATGAGGATGATGATAGTGATGGTGATGATGGTGATGGTGGTGAGGATGATGATGGTAGTGATAGTGATGATGATGATGGTGATGTTGATGATGGTGATGGTGATGATGGTGATGGTGATGATGGTGATGATGGTGTGGATGATGATGATGATGAAGGTGATGATGGTTCTGGTGATGATGGTGATGTTGATGATGATGGTGATGAAGGTGAAGTTGGTGATGGTTATGGTGATGATGGTGATGATGGAGAAGATGGTGATGGTGATGCTGATGATGATGGTGATGTTAATGATGGTGGTGATGATGGTTATGATGATGCTGATGGTGATGATGGTGATGATGTTGAAGGTGATGGTGATGATGGTGATGACGGTGATGGTGATTATGATGGTGATGATGATGATGATGGTGATGGTGCTGGTGGTGGTGATGATGATGGTGATGATGATGATGGTGATGGTGATGATGGTGATGATGATGTTGATGATGGTGATGGTGGTTGTGATGATGGTGATGGTGATGAAGGAGATGATGGTGATGATTATGATGATGGTGATGATGATGGTGATGATGGTGATGGTGATGACGGTGCTGGTGATGTTGATGATGGTGCATTTGATGGTGATGCTGATGATGATGGTGATGATGTTGAAGGTGATAGCGATGATGGTGATGGTGATGATGATAATGATGGTGATTGTGATGTTAATGATGGTGATGTTGATGGTTATGGTGATGATGATGCTGATGACATTGATGATGATGGTGATGGTGATGTTGATGGTGATGATGATGATGGTGATGATGGTGATGGTGATGTTGATGATGATGATGATGGTGATGATGATGATGATAACGGTGATGATGATGGTGATGGTAATGGTGATGATGGTGATGTTGATGGTGATGGTTATGATGGTGGTGATGATGGTTATGATTATGATGATGGTGATGATGGTGACTATGATTGTGATGGTGATGCTGTTGGTGATGTTGATGATGGTGATAGTGGTGGTGATGATGCTGATAGTGATGAAGGTGATGATGATGGTGATTATGATGATGGTGATGATGATGTTGATGATGGTGATGGTGATGATAGTGATTATGGTGATGGTGATGATGGTGATGGTGATAACGGTGATGATGATGATTGTGATGTTGATGATGATGACAATGGTGATGATGGCGATGTTGATGATGGTGTTGTTGAAGACGATTGTGATGGTGATGGTGATGATGTTGATGAAGGTGATGATGGTGATGGTGATGATGATGGTGATGGTGATGGTGCTGATGGTGATGGTGATGGTGGTGATGCTGATGGTGGTGGTGATGTTGATGGTAAAGGTTATGATGGTGATATTTATGATGGTGATGATGCTGATGATGATGGCGGTGGTGCTGGTGATGATGGTGATGACGGTGATGGTGATGGTGACGGTGATGATGATGATGATGGTGATGATGAGGGTGATAATGGTTATGGTGATGCTGTTGATGATGGTGATGGTGGTGATGGTGATGATGATGATGGTGATGATGTTGATGATGATGGTGATGGTGATGATGGTGATGATCGTGAGCATGATGATGATGATGATAGTGATGGTGATGATGGTGGTGAGGATGATGAAGGTAGTGATGGTGATGATGATGATGGTGGTGTTGATGATGGTGATGGTGATGGTAGTGATGGTGGTGTTGATGATGGTGATGATGGTGATGATGGTGATGATGGTGAGGATGATGATGATGATGAAGGTGATGATGGTTTTGGTGATGTAGGTGATGTTGATGATGATGGTGATGAAGGTGATGTTGGTGATGGTTATGGTGATGATGCTGATGGTGATGATGGTGAAGATGTTGATGGTGATGCTGGTGATGCTGATGATGACGGTGATGTTAATGATGGTGGTGATGATGGTTATGATACTGATGGTGATGATGGTGATGATGTTGAAGGTAATGGTGATGATGGTGATGGTGATGATGGTGATGGTGATTATGATGGTGATGATGATGATGATGGTGCTGGTGCTGGTGATGATGATGGTGATGCTGATGATGGTGATGACGGTGATAGTTATGATGGTTATGGTAATGATGGTGATGAAGGTGAGGATGATGATGATGATGGTGATGTTGATGATGATGATGGTGATGGTTATGGCGATGATGGTGATAATGGTGATGATGTTGATGGTTATAGTGGTGATTGTGATGATGGTGATGGTGGTGATGGTTTTGTTGATGATGGTGATGTGGTGATGGTGATGAAGTTGATGGGGTTAGTGATGGTGATGATGGTAATGAAGGTGAGGATGATGATGATGATGATGGTGCATGTGATG
>NC_140998.1:197637146-197674646 GCF_052327205.1 Somniosus microcephalus | reverse complement strand
TGATGATGGTGATGGTGATGATAATGATGTTGATGATGATGGTGATGAAGATGATGATGATGACGATGGTGATGATGATCATGATGATGATGATGGTGATGGTGGTGATGATGATGATGATGATGGTGATGATGATGACGATGATGATGGTAATGGTGATGATGATGTTGATGGTGATGGTGATGGTAATGATGTTGGTGATGATGGTTATGATGATGATGATGGTGATGATGTTGATGGTGATGATGTTGAAGATGATGGTGATGATGGTGATGCTGGTGACGGTGATGGTGATTGTGATGATGACGATGATGATGGTGATGATGGTGATGATGGTGATGGTGATGATGGTGATGATGGTGGTGATGATGATGATGTTGATGTTGATGATGGTGATGATGGTTATGAAAATGATGATGATGATGTTGGTGATGGTGATGTTGGTGATGGTTCTGGAGATGATAGTGATGGTGATGGTGATGATGATGATGATGATGATGATGGTGATGGTGATGATGGCAATGATGATGGTGATGGTAAAGGTGATAGTGGTGATTTTCATGATGATGGTGATGGTGAGGTTGGTTATGCTGATGGTGATGATGGTTATAGTGATGGTGATGATGGTGATGTTGATGATGATGATGATGGTGACGATGATGATGATGATGTTGACGATGATGATGATGATGTTGATGATGATGATGATGTTGATGATGATGATGATGATGGTGATGGTGGTGATGGTGATGATGGTGATGATGGTGATGATGATGGTGGTTTGTGATGATGGTGATGGTGATGAAGGTGATGATGGTGATGATTATGATGATGGTGACGATGGTGATGATGATGGTGTTGATGGTGATGATGGTGACGTTGATGATGGTGCATGTGATGGTGATGCTGATGATGGTGATTATGGTGATGATGATGATGATGCTGGTGATGGTGATGATGGTGATGATGATGAGGCTGATGATGGTGATGGTGATGTTGATGATGGTGCATGTGATGGTGATGTTGATGATGATGATGATAATGGTGATGATGATGGTGATGATGGTGATGGTGATGGTAATGATGTTGGTGATGATGGTGATGGTGATGATGGCAATGGTGATGGTGATGGTCAAGGTGATGATGGTGATTTTCATGATGATGGTGATGATGATGGTGATGATGGTGATAGTGATGGTGATGATGGTGATGTTGATGATGATGATGATGATGATGATGCTGATGATGTTGATGATGATGATGATGATGTTGATGATGGTGGTGATGGTGATGATGGTGATGATGGTGATGATGGTGCTGATGATGGTGATGGTGGTTGTGATGATGGTGATGGTGATGAAGGTGATGATGGTGATGATTATGATGATGGTGATGATGGTGCTAATGATGGTGATGGTGATGATGTTGATGGTGATGATGGTGCTGGTGATGGTGATGATGGTGATGATGATGAGAGTGTTGATGGTGATGGTGATGTTGATGATGGTGCATGTGATGGTGATGTTGATGATGGTGATGATGATGATGATGCTGATGATGATGATGGTGATGGTGATGGTGATGGTGCTGATGGCGATGGTGATGATGTTGATGATGATGGTGATGATGATGATGTTGGTGATGGTGATGAAGGTGATGGTGATGATGATGATGGTGATGATGGTGATGGTGATGATGGAGATTGTGATGATGATGATGATGGTGATGGTGATGATGATGGTGATGATGGAGATTGTGATGATGATGGTAAAGGTGATGATGGTGATTTTCATGATGATGGTGATGATTATGGTGATGGTGGTTATTGTGATGATGATGCTGATGGTGATGATGGAGTTGGTGATGTTGGTGATGGTGATGTTGATGATGATGATAGTGATGATGGTGTTGATGAAGATGATGATGATGATGATGATGACGATGATGATGTTGATGATGATGTTGATGATGATGATGATGATGATGTTGATGCTGTTGATGATGATGATGATGTTGATGATGATGATGTTGATGATGATGGTTATGATGTTGATGATGATGATGATGATGATGGTGATAGTGGTGATGTTGATGATGATGGTGATGACGATGATAATTGTGATGGTGATGATGATGTTGATGCTGATGGTGATGATGTTGATGGTGTTGGTGATGGTGGTGATGGTGATGTTGATGATGATGATGATAGTGATGGTGATGATGATGTTGATGATGATGATGGTGATGTTGATGATGTTGATGATGATGATGATGATGATGTTGATGTTGATGATGATGGTGATGAAGTTGATGATGATGATGATGATGATGATGGTGATAGCGGTGATGTTGATGATGATGGTGATGACGATGATGTTGGTGATGGTGATGATGATGATATTGATGATGATGGTGATGAAGATGATGATGATGTTGATTATGATGATGGTGATGGTGATGATGATATTGATGATGATGGTGATGAAGATGATGATGATGTTGATGGTGATGATGTTGATTATGGTGATGATGATGATGGTGATGATGGTGATGATGGGGATGGGGATGGTGATGATGTTGATGTTGATGATGATGATGATAATGGTGATGATGATGGTGATGATGGTGATGGTGATGGTAATGATGTTGGTGATGATGGTGATGGTGATGATGGCAATGATGATGGTGATGGTCAAGGTGATGATGGTGATTTTCATGATGATGGTGATGATGATGGTGATGGTGGTTATGGTGATGATGATGGTGATGATGGTGATAGTGATGGTGATGATGGTGATGTTGATGATGATGATGATGATGATGATGCTGATGATGTTGATGATGATGATGATGATGTTGATGATGGTGGTGATGGTGATGATGGTGATGATGGTGATGATGGTGCTGATGATGGTGATGGTGGTTGTGATGATGGTGATGGTGATGAAGGTGATGATGGTGATGATTATGATGATGGTGATGATGGTGCTAATGATGGTGATGGTGATGATGTTGATGGTGATGATGGTGCTGGTGATGGTGATGATGGTGATGATGATGAGAGTGTTGATGGTGATGTTGATGATGGTGCATGTGATGGTGATGTTGATGATGGTGATGATGGTGATAGTTATGAAGGTTATGGTGATGATGGTGATGAAGGTGAGGATGATGATGATGATGGTGATGGTTATGGTGATGATGGTAATGATGGTGATGGTGATGATAATGATGGTGATAATGGTGATGATGTTGATGTTTATAGTGGTGATGGTGATGATGGTGATGATGGTGATGGTGGTGATGGTTTTGTTGATGATGGTGATGTGGTGATGGTGATGAAGTTGATGGGGTTAGTGCTGGTGATGATGGTAATGAAGGTGAGGATGATGATGATGATGATGGTGCATGTGATGGTGATGTTGATGATGGTGATGATAGTGATGACGATGGTGATGGTGGTGATGAAGCTGAGGATGATGATGATGATGATGGTGCATGTGGTGGTGATGTTGATGATGGTGATGATGGTGATGGTGATGATGGTGATGATGATGATAATGCTGCTGATGATGATGGTGATGGTGATGGTGATGGTGCTGATGGCGATGGTGATGATGTTGATGATGATGGTGATGATGATGATGTTGGTGATGGTGATGATGATGGTGATGGTGATGATGGTGATGGTGATGATGATGATGGTGATGATGGTGATGATGATGATGGAGATTGTGATGATGATGATGATGGTGATGGTGATGATGATGGTGATGATGGAGATTGTGATGATGATGATGATGGTGATGGTGATGATGATGGTGATGGTGATGATGGCAATGATGATGGTGATGGTAAAGGTGATGATGGTGATTTTCATGATGATGGTGATGATTATGGTGATGGTGGTTATTGTGATGGTGATGCTGATGGTGATGATGGAGTTGGTGATGTTGGTGATGGTGATGTTGATGATGATGATGATAGTGATGATGGTGTTGATGAAGATGATGATGATGATGATGATGATGATGATGATGATGATGTTGATGATGATGTTGATGATGATGATGATGTTGATGCTGTTGATGATGATGATGATGTTGATGATGATGATGTTGATGATGATGGTTATGATGTTGATGATGATGATGATGATGGTGATAGTGGTGATGTTGATGATGATGGTGATGATGTTGATTATGGTAATGATGATGATGGTGATGGTGATTGTAGTGTATGTGCCTATAAGAGCCCCATGTGTACTGTAATGCCGGTAATGGCCACTCGGGCTATATAAGGCTGTATTTTGTGTTGTATCAGTTAGTTCCCCTCCATACTTTGTTTAGTAAACACCTGTGAAACCAACTCCTGTCTTCAGTGTCTCTATCAACACGGACACAACAGTGGCGACGAATTGGAAACGAACTTACCTGCAATTCGGCAGCACCTCAAGGACATCGATTCCTCTGGCGTCCAAAGTTGAAAAGAAATCAAGAAAAAGAAAAAGCTGTGGTTTCACCAGCTAGCCAAGCTGGTGGCAGGTACCGCAATAATCTTTCTTGGGCATCGGGCTGGGGCTTCAGCGGCTGGCTCTGCAGCTAGGCCAAGCAGCGAAAGCAGAGGCAAGCAGTAACAGACGGGGAGGGAGCACTCGGGAGATGGCCGGCGCTGCAAGCAGGTCGGCGTTCAGACCTAGGGAGAGAGTCCGGCGGGAACGAGTCTCCAACTGTAAATAAATAAATAAAAAGAACGGAAACCGCGGGAAACAGCATTGTCATCGGCAGCAGCGGCGGGGAAGCGCGGGAAGTGCCATATCTTTTCTGCAGAAAAGAAAGAAAAGCGCGGGAAGCGCCATTTTTTTTCTAGGATGCCTAAATCTGGCAATATTGATGCTTTTGATAAGAAGATAGAGGATGGGACCACATATGTGGAAAGAGTGGAAGTATATTGCACCGCAAATGGAATAGAAGATGAAAAAAAAGCTTCAGTACTTCTAAATCTAATGGGCGCAAAGACATACAAGCTGTTACGAAACTTAATCACTCCAGCCAAACCGATGGACAAGAATTTTAAGGAGATTGTTGATACCCTACACTGCCAATTCGGGGCAGGACTGGCAGATTCTCTACGAGACAAATTTGTCTGCGGTCTCCTAAGTGAAGGAACACAAAAAAGGCTACTTTCTGAGAAAGATTGGACACTGGACAAGGCTTTCAGTGCAAGAGGAGCTGCAGAGATACAGCAAAAGCCACAGGACTTCGGCAGCCATGAAATGACACGGGGTTTCGAGAGATGTTATCGCTGCAGCAGATCCACCCATGACCAGAGGGACTGCTGGTTCAAGGACAAAGCATGCAGGCAATGCGGAAAGATGGGACACATTACACGTGTATGCCGATCTGGAAACAAAAAATCCACTAACAGAAAAAAAATCAATAAGGAAAAGCACAGAAAGGTACAAATGATGACGGACAGTAGCTCCGAAGACCAGAAGAGCAATAGCGACTCCAGAAACAAGAGACTAAGCTCTCTCAAATTACATAATGTAATTGCCAAAGAATATTACCAGACCATTTGGGTTACCCTCACAATAGCAGGGTCCCCAGTTAAAATGGAGCTAGATACAGGATCAGCTCTGACTGTCATAAATCGAAGGGATTACGAGCGGCTATTTCCACATATACCTTTAAAAGACACATCCATTATCTTGAAAACATATACGGGGCAGAAAGTATACCCCAAAGGAAAAATAAGGGTGCCTGTTGTATACAACGGCAAGGAAATACAGAAGTTATATTTATACGTTCTACAAGATGGTGGTCCACCGCTGTTGGGACGTGAATGGAACAGGAAAATACGTTTAGACTGGCACTCCATTCAGGCACTGACGGTGACCAGTAAGGAAAAAAATGATGATGACGTCATACCTGAACGATTAAAAGACATCTTGGCCAACGCCAAGGAAGTGTTTCAAGAGAAACTAGGAACCTTGAAAGGCATCACTGCCTCAATAAAAGTGGAAGATGTGGCAATTCCCAAGTTTTTTAAGGCAAGACTGGTGCCATACGCAATTTGTCCAGCAGTCGAGGCAGAGCTGGAGAATTTGGAAAAGGCAGGCGTATTATCCAAAATAGATTGGAGCGTGTGGGCAACACCCATCGTCCCGGTCATGAAGAAAATGTTGAATAATGATAAATCTGAAGAACAGAGAAAAATTCGCATCTGTGGAGACTTCAAGGTGACTGTAAACCCGATCCTTCACATGGTACAGTATCCTCTTTCGAGGATAGAAGATATTTTTGCCTCAGTATCCGGAGGGAAATGTTTCACCAAAATTGACTTGGCACAGGCATATCTACAGATGGAGGTTGAAGAGGCCTCTAAAAAGTATCTCACGATAAATACACACAAAGGCCTGTACCAGTACAATTGACTGGTTTTTGGAGTAGCATCCGCTCCAGCTATCTGGCAAAGAGCTATGGAGCAAGTCCTCCAAGGGATTCCAGGGACTCAATGCTACCTAGATGACATCCTTGTAACAGGAGAAAACGACAACGAGCACCTTGCCAATTTGGAGCAGGTGCTCACTAGGCTGAGAGAACGGGGCCTACGAGCAAATCGCCCCAAGTGCGAATTTTTCCAGAATCAAATATCATATTGTGGCCACATAATTAATAAAGAAGGGTTGCATAAGTCACCTGAAAAAATTGAAGCGGTCATAAAAGCCCCAGCACCTGAAAATGTTTCACAATTAAGGTCGTTCCTGGGATTAATAAATTACTATCATAAATTTTTACCGAACTTATCAACTCTTCTACACCCTCTTAATGAACTGCTACAAACAGGAGTAATTTGGAAATGGAGCGAAGACTGTAAACGTGCCTACCATAAATGCAAAGACTTAATCACGTCCAAAGAAGTTTTGGCTCATTACAACCCATCACTGCCAATCAGACTGCCGTGCGATGCATCCCCTTATGGCGTAGGAGCAGTATTATTGCATAAATTCCCTGATGGCTCGGAACGGCCGATAGCTTTTGCGTCACGCTCATTGAACTCAGCTGAGCGTAACTATGCCCAAATCGACAGGGAAGCACTCAGCCTGGTATGGAGAGTGAAGAAATTCAACCATTACCTACATGGACAAAAATTTACCTTGTTGACTGACCATCAACCCCTCATCTCCATATTCAACCCTAAAAAGGGTGTTCCCATTATGACAGCGCAAAGGCTACAGAGGTGGTCCCTTTTTCTAGGGGCACACCAATACAACATAGAATACAAAGGATCAAAACAGCATGGGAATGCTGACGGGTTATCGCACCTACCATTGCCAATGGTAGAAGAAACACCTACCGTAGACCCAGTAACAAATTCTGCCATTGAAAGGGAAACTAGAAATGACCCGACTCTCTCACGAGTCTACGATTTAACAGTGAAGGGATGGCCAGCACATGGCGAGCCACTGTTGCCAGCATTCTCACAAAGAAGAGAACAGCTGTCAGTGTGCCGAGGAACCTTGATGTGTGGATCCAGAGTGGTGATTCCACCCAAACTCCAGGATAAAGTTCTAAAGGAGCTTCACGAGGGGCATCTGGGTGGAGTGAAAATGAAGAACCTAGCCAGGGCGTTTGTATGGTGGCCAGGTATCAATGGAGACATCGAAGTAATGACCAAGAGCTGCCTAGGATGCCAGAAGGTCCAAAACGCTCCACCCCAAGCCCCTCTACATCCATGGGAGTGGCCCTCATCTCCCTGGCAAAGGGTACACATCGACTTTGCTGGTCCATTTATGGACTCAATGTTCTTAATCGCGGTTGATGCACACTCCAAGTGGCCGGAGATAATAAAGATGTCCTCCACCACCACGGAAAAAACCATCATAGTATTAAGGACCATATTTGCCAGGAATGGGCTGCCGGAACAGATCTGTTCTGATAATGGACCGCAATTTGTGTCTGAAGAATTCAGGAAGTTCTTAAAAAACAATGGGGTTAAGCACTACACATCCGCCCCATACCATCCCGTCACCAATGGATTGGCTGAAAGGTTTGTCCAGACCTTCAAGAAGGCCATAAAGGCCATGGGTAATGAAGACATAAAACTTCAGCACAAGGTGGATAACTTCTTGTTCGCATACAGGAATGCAACACATATGGTTACAAACCAAACTCCCGCCATGATGTTCTTCAATAGAAGCCTAAGATGCCGGCTGGATTTGATCAAGCCCAACATCAGAAGGGACGTGGAGAACTGGCAATTTCAAGGCATGAATGAAAGGCCAACTAGAACCTTCCAGATAGGTCAACAAGTTTTGGCCCGGGACTACTGTACCGAGAAATGGCAGCCTGGAACTATCTGCACATGACTAGGAGCGCTGATGTATACCGTGGACATCGGAGAAATCATAATAAGGCGCCATGCTGACCAAATCATAGAGTCATCCGAAAAGGGACAACCTACACCACAACTCTATATGCCTAACGATGAAGTAGAGATACCCATATCTACCTCCGATCCGGTGATACTGGAACCCGATGAACCCGACACTGGCATTCAAGCCGAATCAGCCTTGCCAAAAGAACCTACTACACCACCAGAAACTATTACACCACTGAGGCGTTATCCAGACCGAGTCAGGAAGCCTCCAGAGAGACTGACTTATAATTAATTAAGTGCAGCAATGTGTAGATTATTTTTCTTGTAACATGTAATTAATAATTACATAAAATATTATGTACTGGTTGGCTAAAAGGGGAGGAATTGTAGTGTATGTGTCTTTAAGAGCCCCATGTGTACTGTAATGCCGGTAATGGCCACTCGGGCTATATAAGCCTGTATATTGCGTTGTATCAGTTAGTTCCCCTCGAGACTTTGTTTAGTAAACTTCAGTGTCTCTATCAACACACGGGCACAACAGTGATGATGGTGATGGGGATGGTGATGATGTTGATGTTGATGATGATGATCGTGATGATGATGATGGTGATGGTGATGGTAATGATGTTGGTGATGATGGTTATGATGATGATGATGGTGATGGTGATGATGTTGAAGGTGATGGTGATGATGGTGATGCTGGTGATGGTGATTGTGATGATGACGATGGTGATGATGGTGATGACAGTGATGGTGATGTTGATGATGGTGATGGTGATGATGGTGATGGTGATGATGATGATGATGATGGTGATGACGGTGATGGTGATGTTGATGATGGTGATGGTGATGATGGTGATGGTGATGATGATGATGTTGGTGATGGTGATGATTGTGATGGTGATGATGGTGATGATGATGATGTTGATGATGGTAGTAATGACGTTGATGATGATGGTGATGGTGTTGATGAAGGTGATGATGATGGTGATGGTGATGATGATGATGTTGATGTTGATGATGATCGTGATGATGATGATGATAATGGTGATGATGATGGTGATGGTGATGATGGTGATGGTAATGATGTTCGTGATGATGGTTATGATGATGATGATGGTGATGATGGTGATGATGTTGAAGGTGATGGTGATGATGATGATGCTGGTGACGGTGATGGTGATTGTGATGATGATGATGATGATGGTGATGGTGATGATGTTGAAGGTGATGGCGATGATGGTGATGGTGATGATGATGATGGTGATGGTGACGTTAATGATGGAGATGTTGATGGTTATGGTGATGATGATGGTGATGATGGTGATGATGTTGATGATGATGGTGATGACATTGATGGTGATGATGATGATGTTGATGATGCTGTTGATGATGGTGATGATGGTGATGGTGATTATGATGGTGATGTTGGTGGTGATGATGGCGATGTTGGTGTTGATGATGATGGTCATGATGGCAATGATGATGGTGATGGTAAAGGTGATGATGGTGATTTTCATGATGATGGTGAGGATGATGGTAATGGTGATGATGATGGTGATGTTGTTTATGTTGGTGTTGTTGATGATGGTGATGTAGATGATGGTGGTGATGATGGTGATGATGGTGATGATGCTGATGGTTATGGTGATGATGATGATGATGGTGATGATGATGGTGATGATAGTGATGATGATGATGTTGGTGTTGTTGATCATGGTGATGTAGATGATGATGGTGATGATGGTGATGATGATGATGATGGTGATGGTTATGGTGATGATGGTGATGGTGCTAGTGGTGATGGTGATGATGGTGATGGTGATGATGATGATGATAGTGATGATGGTGATGGTGATGATGATGATGGTGATGGTGATGTTAGTGAAGGTGATGTTGATGAGGGTGATGGTGATAATGCTGATGGTGGTGATGATGGTGAGGATGATGATGGTGATGATGGTGATGGTGATGTTGATGATGGTGATGCTGATCGTGATGTTAGTGATGGTGATGGTGATGATGGTGCAGGTGATGTTAATGATGGTGATGTTGATGAGTGTGATGGCGATGATGGTGATGGAGATGATGGTGATGATGGTGAGGAGGATGATGATGATGATGAGGGTGATGGTGATGATGTTGATGATGATGAAGATGATGGTAATGGTGATGATGATGGTGATTTTGGTTATGGTGATGATGGCGATGTTGATGGTGATGAAGGTGATGTTGGTGATGGTGACGATGATGATGGTGATGGTGATGATGGTGATCATGATGATGATGGTGAAATTGATAATGATGGTGATGATGGCAATGATGATGGTGACGGTAATGGTGATGATGGTGATGTTGGTGATGGTGATGATGGTAATGATGAAGATGATGATGATGATGATGGTGATGATGATGATGGTGATGGTGGTTATGATGGTGACGATGATGTTGATGATGGTGATGTTGGTGATGGTGGTGATGATGATGATGATGTGATGGTTATGGTGATGATGGTGATGGTGATGATGATGATGATGGTGGTGATGATGGTGATGGTGATGGTGATGATGGTGATGGAGATGATGGTTATGATGATGATGATGATGATGGTGATGGTTATGGCGATGATGGTGATGATATTGATGGTGATAGTGGTGATGGTGATGGTGATGATGATGATGGTGATGATGATGGTGACGGTGATGATGGTGATGATGTTGATGATGGTGATGATGGTGATGTTGATGATGATGATGGTGATGTTGATGGTAAATGTTATGACGGTACTATTCATGATGATGGTGATGGTGATGAGGGTGATGGTGATGATGATGGTGAGGGTGATGATGGTGATGATGGTGATGATGATGATGATGATGGTGATGATGGTGGTGGTGATGGTGGTGATGATGATGATGTTGACGGTGATGTTGATGATAGTGATGATGGTGATGATGATGTCGATGATGGTGATGACGGTGATGGTGATGGTGACGGTGATGGTGATGATGATGATGATGGTGATGGTGATGATGGTGATGATAATGAGTATGATGTTGGTGAGGTTGATGATGATGGTGATAATGGTTATGGTGATGCTGTTGATGATGGTGATGGTGATTGTGGTGATGGTGATGATGGTGATGAAGGTGATGATGGTGATGGTGATGATGTTGATGATGATGGTGATGTTGATGATGTTGATGATCATGAGGATGATGATGATGATGGTGAGGGTGATGATGGTGATGTTGATGATGGTGATGGTAGTGATGGTGATGTTGATGATGGTGATGGCGATGGTGATGATGGTGAGGATGATGATGATGATGAAGGTGATGATGGTTATGTTGATGATGGCGATGTTGATGATGGTGATGAAGGTGATGTTGGTGATGGTTATGGTGATGATGATGATGATGGTGATGGTGATGATGGTGAAGATGGTGATGGTGATGCTGATGATGATGGTGATGTTGACGGTGATGTTAATGATGGTGGTGATGATGGTTACGATGATGATGATGGTGATGATGTTGATGATGTCGAAGGTGATGGTGATGATGGTGATGATGGTGATGATGATAATGGTGATGGTGATGATGATGATGATGGTGATGGTGATGATGGTGATGATGATGATGGTGATGATGATGGTGATGATGGTGATGATGGTGATGATGATGTTGATGATGATGATGATGTTGATGATGATGATGTTGATGATGATGGTTATGATGTTGATGATGATGATGATGATGATGGTGATAGTGGTGATGTTGATGACGATGATAATTGTGATGGTGATGATGATGTTGATGCTGATGGTGATGATGTTGATGGTGTTGGTGATGGTGGTGATGGTGATGTTGATGATGATGATGATAGTGATGGTGATGATGATGTTGATGATGATGATGGTGATGTTGATGATGTTGATGATGATGATGATGATGATGTTGATGTTGATGATGATGGTGATGGCGATGGTGATGATGGTGAGGATGATGATGATGATGAAGGTGATGATGGTTATGTTGATGATGGCGATGTTGATGATGGTGATGAAGGTGATGTTGGTGATGGTTATGGTGATGATGATGATGATGGTGATGGTGATGATGGTGAAGATGGTGATGGTGATGCTGATGATGATGGTGATGTTGACGGTGATGTTAATGATGGTGGTGATGATGGTTACGATGATGATGATGGTGATGATGTTGATGATGTCGAAGGTGATGGTGATGATGGTGATGATGGTGATGATGATAATGGTGATGGTGATGATGATGATGATGGTGATGGTGATGATGGTGATGATGATGATGGTGATGATGATGGTGATGATGGTGATGATGGTGATGATGATGTTGATGATGATGATGATGTTGATGATGATGATGTTGATGATGATGGTTATGATGTTGATGATGATGATGATGATGATGGTGATAGTGGTGATGTTGATGACGATGATAATTGTGATGGTGATGATGATGTTGATGCTGATGGTGATGATGTTGATGGTGTTGGTGATGGTGGTGATGGTGATGTTGATGATGATGATGATAGTGATGGTGATGTTGATGATGATGATGGTGATGTTGATGATGTTGATGATGCTGATGATGATGATGTTGATGTTGATGATGATGGTGATGATGTTGATGATGATGATGATGATGATGGTGATAGCGGTGATGTTGATGATGATGGTCATGACGATGATGTTGGTGATGGTGATGATGATGATATTGATGATGATGGTGATGAAGATGATGATGATGTTGATTATGATGATGGTGATGGTGATGATGATATTGATGATGATGGTGATGAAGATGATGATGATGTTGATGGTGATGATGTTGATTATGGTGATGATGATGATGGTGATGATGGTGATGATGGGGATGGTGATGATGTTGATGTTGATGATGATGATGATAATGGTGATGATGATGGTGATGATGGTGATGGTGATGGTAATGATGTTGGTGATGATGGTGATGGTGATGATGGCAATGATGATGGTGATGGTCAAGGTGATGATGGTGATTTTCATGATGATGGTGATGATGATGGTGATGGTGGTTATGGTGATGATGATGGTGATGATGGTGATAGTGATGGTGATGATGGTGATGTTGATGATGATGATGATGATGATGATGCTGATGATGTTGATGATGATGATGATGATGTTGATGATGGTGGTGATGGTGATGATGGTGATGATGGTGATGATGGTGCTGATGATGGTGATGGTGGTTGTGATGATGGTGATGGTGATGAAGGTGATGATGGTGATGATTATGATGATGGTGATGATGGTGCTAATGATGGTGATGGTGATGATGTTGATGGTGATGATGGTGCTGGTGATGGTGATGATGGTGATGATGATGAGAGTGTTGATGGTGATGGTGATGTTGATGATGGTGCATGTGATGGTGATGTTGATGATGGTGATGATGGTGATAGTTATGAAGGTTATGGTGATGATGGTGATGAAGGTGAGGATGATGATGATGATGGTGATGTTGATGATGATGATGGTGATGGTTATGGTGATGATGGTAATGATGGTGATGGTGATGATAATGATGGTGATAATGGTGATGATGTTGATGTTTATAGTGGTGATGGTGATGATGGTGATGATGGTGATGGTGGTGATGGTTTTGTTGATGATGGTGATGTGGTGATGGTGATGAAGTTGATGGGGTTAGTGCTGGTGATGATGGTAATGAAGGTGAGGATGATGATGATGATGATGGTGCATGTGATGGTGATGTTGATGATGGTGATGATAGTGATGATGACGATGGTGATGGTGGTGATGAAGCTGAGGATGATGATGACGATGATGGTGCATGTGGTGGTGATGTTGATGATGGTGATGATGGTGATGGTGATGATGGTGATGATGATGATAATGCTGATGATGATGATGGTGATGGTGATGGTGATGGTGCTGATGGCGATGGTGATGATGTTGATGATGATGGTGATGATGATGATGTTGGTGATGGTGATGATGATGGTGATGGTGATGATGGTGATGGTGATGATGATGATGGTGATGATGGTGATGGTGATGATGGAGATTGTGATGATGATGATGATGGTGATGGTGATGATGATGGTGATGATGGAGATTGTGATGATGATGATGATGGTGATGGTGATGATGATGGTGATGGTGATGATGGCAATGATGATGGTGATGGTAAAGGTGATGATGGTGATTTTCATGATGATGGTGATGATTATGGTGATGGTGGTTATTGTGATGATGATGCTGATGGTGATGATGGAGTTGGTGATGTTGGTGATGTTGATGTTGATGATGATGATGATAGTGATGATGGTGTTGATGAAGATGATGATGATGATGATGATGATGATGATGATGTTGATGATGATGTTGATGATGATGATGATGTTGATGCTGTTGATGATGATGATGATGTTGATGATGATGATGTTGATGATGATGGTTATGATGTTGATGATGATGATGATGATGGTGATAGTGGTGATGTTGATGATGATGGTGATGATGTTGATTATGGTAATGATGATGATGGTGATGGTGATTGTAGTGTATGTGCCTATAAGAGCCCCATGTGTACTGTAATGCCGGTAATGGCCACTCGGGCTATATAAGGCTGTATTTTGTGTTGTATCAGTTAGTTCCCCTCCATACTTTGTTTAGTAAACACCTGTGAAACCAACTCCTGTCTTCAGTGTCTCTATCAACACGGACACAACAGTGGCGACGAATTGGAAACGAACTTACCTGCAATTCGGCAGCACCTCAAGGACATCGATTCCTCTGGCGTCCAAAGTTGAAAAGAAATCAAGAAAAAGAAAAAGCTGTGGTTTCACCAGCTAGCCAAGCTGGTGGCAGGTACTGCAATAATCTTTCTTGGGCATCGGGCTGGGGCTTCAGCGGCTGGCTCTGCAGCTAGGCCAAGCAGCGAAAGCAGAGGCAAGCAGTAACAGACGGGGAGGGAGCACTCGGGAGACGGCCGGCGCTGCAAGCAGGTCGGCGTTCAGACCTAGGGAGAGAGTCCGGCGGGAACGAGTCTCCAACTGTAAATAAATAAATAAAAAGAACGGAAACCGCGGGAAACAGCATTGTCATTGGCAGCAGCGGCGGGGAAGCGCGGGAAGTGCCATATCTTTTCTGCAGAAAAGAAAGAAAAGCGCGGGAAGCGCCATTTTTTTTCTAGGATGCCTAAATCTGGCAATATTGATGCTTTTGATAAGAAGATAGAGGATGGGACCACATATGTGGAAAGAGTGGAAGTATATTGCACCGCAAATGGAATAGAAGATGAAAAAAAAGCTTCAGTACTTCTAAATCTAATGGGCGCAAAGACATACAAGCTGTTACGAAACTTAATCACTCCAGCCAAACCGATGGACAAGAATTTTAAGGAGATTGTTGATACCCTACACTGCCAATTCGGGGCAGGACTGGCAGATTCTCTACGAGACAAATTTGTCTGCGGTCTCCTAAGTGAAGGAACACAAAAAAGGTTACTTTCTGAGAAAGATTGGACACTGGACAAGGCTTTCAGTGCAAGAGGAGCCGCAGAGATACAGCAAAAGCCACAGGACTTCGGCAGCCATGAAATGACACGGGGTTTCGAGAGATGTTATCGCTGCAGCAGATCCACCCATGACCAGAGGGACTGCTGGTTCAAGGACAAAGCATGCAGGCAATGCGGAAAGATGGGACACATTACACGTGTATGCCGATCTGGAAACAAAAAATCCACTAACAGAAAAAAAATCAATAAGGAAAAGCACAGAAAGGTACAAATGATGACGGACAGTAGCTCCGAAGACCAGAAGAGCGATAGCGACTCCAGAAACAAGAGACTAAGCTCTCTCAAATTACATAATGTAATTGCCAAAGAATATTACCAGACCATTTGGGTTACCCTCACAATAGCAGGGTCCCCAGTTAAAATGGAGCTAGATACAGGATCAGCTCTGACTGTCATAAATCGAAGGGATTACGAGCGGCTATTTCCGCATATACCTTTAAAAGACACATCCATTATCTTGAAAACATATACGGGGCAGAAAGTATACCCCAAAGGAAAAATAAGGGTGCCTGTTGTATACAACGGCAAGGAAATACAGAAGTTATATTTATACGTTCTACAAGATGGTGGTCCACCGCTGTTGGGACGTGAATGGAACAGGAAAATACATTTAGACTGGCACTCCATTCAGGCACTGACGGTGACCAGTAAGGAAAAAAATGATGATGACGTCATACCTGAACGATTAAAAGACATCTTGGCCAACGCCAAGGAAGTGTTTCAAGAGAAACTAGGAACCTTGAAAGGCATCACTGCCTCAATAAAAGTGGAAGATGCGGCAATTCCCAAGTTTTTTAAGGCAAGACTGGTGCCATACGCAATTTGTCCAGCAGTCGAGGCAGAGCTGGAGAATTTGGAAAAGGCAGGCGTATTATCCAAAATAGATTGGAGCGTGTGGGCAACACCCATCGTCCCGGTCATGAAGAAAATGTTGAATAATGATAAATCTGAAGAACAGAGAAAAATTCGCATCTGTGGAGACTTCAAGGTGACTGTAAACCCGATCCTTCACACGGTACAGTATCCTCTTTCGAGGATAGAAGATATTTTTGCCTCAGTATCCGGAGGGAAATGTTTCACCAAAATTGACTTGGCACAGGCATATCTACAGATGGAGGTTGAAGAGGCCTCTAAAAAGTATCTCACGATAAATACACACAAAGGCCTGTACCAGTACAATTGACTGGTTTTTGGAGTAGCATCCGCTCCAGCTATCTGGCAAAGAGCTATGGAGCAAGTCCTCCAAGGGATTCCAGGGACTCAATGCTACCTAGATGACATCCTTGTAACAGGAGAAAACGACAACGAGCACCTTGCCAATTTGGAGCAGGTGCTCACTAGGCTGAGAGAACGGGGCCTACGAGCAAATCGCCCCAAGTGCGAATTTTTCCAGAATCAAATATCATATTGTGGCCACATAATTAATAAAGAAGGGTTGCATAAGTCACCTGAAAAAATTGAAGCGGTCATAAAAGCCCCAGCACCTGAAAATGTTTCACAATTAAGGTCGTTCCTGGGATTAATAAATTACTATCATAAATTTTTACCGAACTTATCAACTCTTCTACACCCTCTTAATGAACTGCTACAAACAGGAGTAATTTGGAAATGGAGCGAAGACTGTAAACGTGCCTACCATAAATGCAAAGACTTAATCACGTCCAAAGAAGTTTTGGCTCATTACAACCCATCACTGCCAATCAGACTGCCGTGCGATGCATCCCCTTATGGCGTAGGAGCAGTATTATTGCATAAATTCCCTGATGGCTCGGAACGGCCGATAGCTTTTGCGTCACGCTCATTGAACTCAGCTGAGCGTAACTATGCCCAAATCGACAGGGAAGCACTCAGCCTGGTATGGAGAGTGAAGAAATTCAACCATTACCTACATGGACAAAAATTTACCTTGTTGACTGACCATCAACCCCTCATCTCCATATTCAACCCTAAAAAGGGTGTTCCCATTATGACAGCGCAAAGGCTACAGAGGTGGTCCCTTTTTCTAGGGGCACACCAATACAACATAGAATACAAAGGATCAAAACAGCATGGGAATGCTGACGGGTTATCGCGCCTACCATTGCCAATGGTAGAAGAAACACCTACCGTAGACCCAGTAACAAATTCTGCCATTGAAAGGGAAACTAGAAATGACCCGACTCTCTCACGAGTCTACGATTTAACAGTGAAGGGATGGCCAGCACATGGCGAGCCACTGTTGCCAGCATTCTCACAAAGAAGAGAACAGCTGTCAGTGTGCCGAGGAACCTTGATGTGTGGATCCAGAGTGGTGATTCCACCCAAACTCCAGGATAAAGTTCTAAAGGAGCTTCACGAGGGGCATCTGGGTGGAGTGAAAATGAAGAACCTAGCCAGGGCGTTTGTATGGTGGCCAGGTATCAATGGAGACATCGAAGTAATGACCAAGAGCTGCCTAGGATGCCAGAAGGTCCAAAACGCTCCACCCCAAGCCCCTCTACATCCATGGGAGTGGCCCTCATCTCCCTGGCAAAGGGTACACATCGACTTTGCTGGTCCATTTATGGACTCAATGTTCTTAATCGCGGTTGATGCACACTCCAAGTGGCCGGAGATAATAAAGATGTCCTCCACCACCACGGAAAAAACCATCATAGTATTAAGGACCATATTTGCCAGGAATGGGCTGCCGGAACAGATCTGTTCTGATAATGGACCGCAATTTGTGTCTGAAGAATTCAGGAAGTTCTTAAAAAACAATGGGGTTAAGCACTACACATCCGCCCCATACCATCCCGTCACCAATGGATTGGCTGAAAGGTTTGTCCAGACCTTCAAGAAGGCCATAAAGGCCATGGGTAATGAAGACATAAAACTTCAGCACAAGGTGGATAACTTCTTGTTCGCATACAGGAATGCAACACATATGGTTACAAACCAAACTCCCGCCATGATGTTCTTCAATAGAAGCCTAAGATGCCGGCTGGATTTGATCAAGCCCAACATCAGAAGGGACGTGGAGAACCGGCAATTTCAAGGCATGAATGAAAGGCCAACTAGAACCTTCCAGATAGGTCAACAAGTTTTGGCCCGGGACTACTGTACCGAGAAATGGCAGCCTGGAACTATCTGCACATGACTAGGAGCGCTGATGTATACCGTGGACATCGGAGAAATCATAATAAGGCGCCATGCTGACCAAATCATAGAGTCATCCGAAAAGGGACAACCTACACCACAACTCTATATGCCTAACGATGAAGTAGAGATACCCATATCTACCTCCGATCCGGTGATACTGGAACCCGATGAACCCGACACTGGCATTCAAGCCGAATCAGCCTTGCCAAAAGAACCTACTACACCACCAGAAACTATTACACCACTGAGGCATTATCCAGACCGAGTCAGGAAGCCTCCAGAGAGACTGACTTATAATTAATTAAGTGCAGCAATGTGTAGATTATTTTTCTTGTAACATGTAATTAATAATTACATAAAATATTATGTACTGGTTGGCTAAAAGGGGAGGAATTGTAGTGTATGTGTCTTTAAGAGCCCCATGTGTACTGTAATGCCGGTAATGGCCACTCGGGCTATATAAGCCTGTATATTGCGTTGTATCAGTTAGTTCCCCTCGAGACTTTGTTTAGTAAACTTCAGTGTCTCTATCAACACACGGGCACAACAGTGATGATGGTGATGGGGATGGTGATGATGTTGATGTTGATGTTGATGATGATGATCGTGATGATGATGATGGTGATGGTGATGGTAATGATGTTGGTGATGATGGTTATGATGATGATGATGGTGATGGTGATGATGTTGAAGGTGATGGTGATGATGGTGATGCTGGTGATGGTGATTGTGATGATGACGATGGTGATGATGGTGATGACAGTGATGGTGATGTTGATGATGGTGATGATGGTGATGGTGATGATGGTGATGGTGATGATGATGATGATGATGGTGATGACGGTGATGGTGATGTTGATGATGGTGATGGTGATGATGGTGATGGTGATGATGATGATGTTGGTGATGGTGATGATTGTGATGGTGATGATGGTGATGATGATGATGTTGATGATGGTAGTAATGACGTTGATGATGATGGTGATGGTGTTGATGAAGGTGATGATGATGGTGATGGTGATGATGATGATGTTGATGTTGATGATGATGATGATGATCGTGATGATGATGATGATAATGGTGATGATGATGGTGATGATGGTGATGGTAATGATGTTCGTGATGATGGTTATGATGATGATGATGGTGATGATGGTGATGATAATGATGTTCGTGATGATGGTTATGATGATGATGATGGTGATGATGGTGATGATGTTGAAGGTGATGGTGATGATGATGATGCTGGTGACGGTGATGGTGATTGTGATGATGATGATGATGATGGTGATGGTGATGATGTTGAAGGTGATGGCGATGATGGTGATGGTGATGATGATGATGGTGATGGTGACGTTAATGATGGAGATGTTGATGGTTATGGTGATGATGATGGTGATGATGGTGATGATGTTGATGATGATGGTGATGACATTGATGGTGATGGTGATGTTGATGGTGATGATGATGATGTTGATGATGCTGTTGATGATGGTGATGATGGTGATGGTGATTATGATGGTGATGTTGGTGGTGATGATGGCGATGTTGGTGTTGATGATGATGGTCATGATGGCAATGATGATGGTGATGGTAAAGGTGATGATGGTGATTTTCATGATGATGGTGAGGATGATGGTAATGGTGATGATGATGGTGATGTTGTTTATGTTGGTGTTGTTGATGATGGTGATGTAGATGATGGTGGTGATGATGGTGATGATGGTGATGATGCTGATGGTTATGGTGATGATGATGATGATGGTGATGATGATGGTGATGATAGTGATGATGATGATGTTGGTGTTGTTGATCATGGTGATGTAGATGATGATGGTGATGATGGTGATGATGATGATGATGGTGATGGTTATGGTGATGATGGTGATGGTGCTAGTGGTGATGGTGATGATGGTGATGGTGATGATGATGATGATGATAGTGATGATGGTGATGGTGATGCTGATGATGGTGATGGTGATGTTAGTGAAGGTGATGTTGATGAGGGTGATGGTGATAATGCTGATGGTGGTGATGATGGTGAGGATGATGATGGTGATGATGGTGATGGTGATGTTGATGATGGTGATGCTGATCGTGATGTTAGTGATGGTGATGGTGATGATGGTGCAGGTGATGTTAATGATGGTGATGTTGATGAGTGTGATGGCGATGATGGTGATGGAGATGATGGTGATGATGGTGAGGAGGATGATGATGATGATGAGGGTGATGGTGATGATGTTGATGATGATGAAGATGATGGTAATGGTGATGATGATGGTGATTTTGGTTATGGTGATGATGGCGATGTTGATGGTGATGAAGGTGATGTTGGTGATGGTGACGATGATGATGGTGATGGTGATGATGGTGATCATGATGATGATGATGGTGAAATTGATAATGATGGTGATGATGGCAATGATGATGGTGACGGTAATGGTGATGATGGTGATGTTGGTGATGGTGATGATGGTAATGATGAAGATGATGATGATGATGATGGTGATGATGATGATGGTGATGGTGGTTATGATGGTGACGATGATGTTGATGATGGTGATGTTGGTGATGGTGGTGATGATGATGATGATGTGATGGTTATGGTGATGATGGTGATGGTGATGATGATGATGATGGTGGTGATGATGGTGATGGTGATGATGGTGATGGAGATGATGGTTATGATGATGATGATGATGATGGTGATGGTTATGGCGATGATGGTGATGATATTGATGGTGATAGTGGTGATGGTGATGGTGATGATGATGATGGTGATGATGTTGATGATGATGGTGATGACATTGATGATGATGGTGATGATGATGATGATGGTGTTGGTGATGGTGATGATGGTGATGTTGATGATGATGATGATGATGATAATGGTGATGATGATGGTGATGGTGATGATAGTGATGGTGATGGTAATGATGGTGGTGATGATGGTTATGTTGATGATGATGGTGATGATGGTGATGGTGATTGTGATTGTGATGGTGATGATAATGATGATGGTGATGGTGATGATGATGACGATGGTGATGGTGATGATGGTGACGGTGATGATGGTGATGATGGTGATGATGATGTTGATGATGGTGATGTTGGTGGGGATGATGCTGATAGTGATGAAGGTGATGATGATGGTGATTATGATGATGTTGATGATGATGTTGATGGTGATGGTGTTGGTGATGGTGATGATTGTGATTATGGCGATGGTGATGACGGTGATGGTGATAACGGTGATGATGATGGTGATTGTGATGGTGATGATGATGACGATGGTGATGTGATGGTGATGATGGTGATGATGATGGTGATGTTGGTGATGGTGATGATGGTGATGTTGATGATGGTGATGATGATGGTGACGGTGATGATGGTGATGATGTTGATGATGGTGATGATGGTGATGTTGATGATGATGATGGTGATGTTGATGGTAAATGTTATGACGGTACTATTCATGATGATGGTGATGGTGATGAGGGTGATGGTGATGATGATGGTGAGGGTGATGATGGTGATGATGGTGATGATGATGATGATGATGGTGATGATGGTGGTGGTGATGGTGGTGATGATGATGATGTTGACGGTGATGTTGATGATAGTGATGATGGTGATGATGATGTCGATGATGGTGATGACGGTGATGGTGATGGTGACGGTGATGGTGATGATGATGATGATGGTGATGGTGATGATGGTGATGATAATGAGTATGATGTTGGTGATGTTGATGATGATGGTGATAATGGTTATGGTGATGCTGTTGATGATGGTGATGGTGATTGTGGTGATGGTGATGATGGTGATGAAGGTGATGATGGTGATGGTGATGATGTTGATGATGATGGTGATGTTGATGATGTTGATGATCATGAGGATGGTGATGATGATGGTGAGGGTGATGATGGTGATGTTGATGATGGTGATGGTAGTGATGGTGATGTTGATGATGGTGATGGTGATGGTGATGATGGTGAGGATGATGATGATGATGAAGGTGATGATGGTTATGTTGATGATGGCGATGTTGATGATGGTGATGAAGGTGATGTTGGTGATGGTTATGGTGATGATGATGATGATGGTGATGGTGATGATGGTGAAGATGGTGATGGTGATGCTGATGATGATGGTGATGTTGACGGTGATGTTAATGATGGTGGTGATGATGGTTACGATGATGATGATGGTGATGATGTTGATGATGTCGAAGGTGATGGTGATGATGGTGATGATGGTGATGATGATAATGGTGATGGTGATGATGATGATGATGGTGATGGTGATGATGGTGATGATGATGATGGTGATGATGATGGTGATGATGGTGATGATGGTGATGATGATGTTGATGATGATGATGATGTTGATGATGATGATGTTGATGATGATGGTTATGATGTTGATGATGATGATGATGATGATGGTGATAGTGGTGATGTTGATGATGATGGTGATGACGATGATAATTGTGATGGTGATGATGATGTTGATGCTGATGGTGATGATGTTGATGGTGTTGGTGATGGTGGTGATGGTGATGTTGATGATGATGATGATAGTGATGGTGATGATGATGTTGATGATGATGATGGTGATGTTGATGATGATGGTCATGACGATGATGTTGGTGATGGTGATGATGATGATATTGATGATGATGGTGATGAAGATGATGATGATGTTGATTATGATGATGGTGATGGTGATGATGATATTGATGATGATGGTGATGAAGATGATGATGATGTTGATGGTGATGATGTTGATTATGGTGATGATGATGATGGTGATGATGGTGATGATGGGGATGGGGATGGTGATGATGTTGATGTTGATGATGATGATGATAATGGTGATGATGATGGTGATGATGGTGATGGTGATGGTAATGATGTTGGTGATGATGGTGATGGTGATGATGGCAATGATGATGGTGATGGTCAAGGTGATGATGGTGATTTTCATGATGATGGTGATGATGATGGTGATGGTGGTTATGGTGATGATGATGGTGATGATGGTGATAGTGATGGTGATGATGGTGATGTTGATGATGATGATGATGATGATGATGCTGATGATGTTGATGATGATGATGATGATGTTGATGATGGTGGTGATGGTGATGATGGTGATGATGGTGCTGATGATGGTGATGGTGGTTGTGATGATGGTGATGGTGATGAAGGTGATGATGGTGATGATTATGATGATGGTGATGATGGTGCTAATGATGGTGATGGTGATGATGTTGATGGTGATGATGGTGCTGGTGATGGTGATGATGGTGATGATGATGAGAGTGTTGATGGTGATGGTGATGTTGATGATGGTGCATGTGATGGTGATGTTGATGATGGTGATGATGGTGATAGTTATGAAGGTTATGGTGATGATGGTGATGAAGGTGAGGATGATGATGATGATGGTGATGTTGATGATGATGATGGTGATGGTTATGGTGATGATGGTAATGATGGTGATGGTGATGATAATGATGGTGATAATGGTGATGATGTTGATGTTTATAGTGGTGATGGTGATGATGGTGATGATGGTGATGGTGGTGATGGTTTTGTTGATGATGGTGATGTGGTGATGGTGATGAAGTTGATGGGGTTAGTGCTGGTGATGATGGTAATGAAGGTGAGGATGATGATGATGATGATGGTGCATGTGATGGTGATGTTGATGATGGTGATGATAGTGATGATGACGATGGTGATGGTGGTGATGAAGCTGAGGATGATGATGATGATGATGGTGCATGTGGTGGTGATGTTGATGATGGTGATGGTGATGATGGTGATGATGATGATAATGCTGATGATGATGATGGTGATGGTGATGGTGCTGATGGCGATGGTGATGATGTTGATGATGATGGTGATGATGATGATGTTGGTGATGGTGATGATGATGATGATGAAGGTGATGTTGGTGATGGTTATAGTGATGATGGTGGGGGTGATGACGGTGAAGATGGTGATGGTGATGCTGGTGATGCTGATGATGATTGTGATGGTGATGTTAATGATGGTGGTGATGATGGTTATGATGATGCTGATGGTGATGATGTTGAAGGTGATGGTGATGGTGATGACGGTGATGGTGATTATGATGGTGATGATGATGATGGTGATGGTGCGGGTGCTGATGATGATGGTGATGGTGATGATGGTGATGGTGATGATGATGTTGATGATGGTGATGGTGGTTGTGATGATGGTGATGGTGATGAAGGTGATGATGGTTATGATTATGATGATGGTGATGATGGTGATGGCGATGGTGATGGTGATGATGGTGATGGTGATGACGGTGATGGTGATGTTGATGATGGTGCATGTGATGGTAATGCTGATGATGGTGATGACGGTGATAGTGATGATGGTGCTGGTGATGGTGATGATGATGATGATGATGAGGGTGATGATGGTGATGGTGATGTTGATGATCATCGGACCTGTGAGGGAGCAGTGACCGGCGGCAGAGCTTAAATACCGGCAGTTGCGAGTTGAGGCCCGACCAGAGCATCGGACCTGTGAGGGAGCAGTGACTGGCGGCAGAGCTTAAATACCAGCAGTTGCGAGGTGAGGCCCGACCAGAGCATCGGACCTGTGAGGGAGCAGTGACCGGCGGCAGAGCTTAAATACCGGCAGTTGCGAGGTGAGGCCCGACCAGAGCATCGGACCTGTGAGGGAGCAGTGACCGGCGGCAGAGCTTAAATACCGGCAGTTGCGAGGTGAGGGCCGACCAGAGCATCGGACCTGTGAGGGAGCAGTGACCGGCGGCAGAGCTTAAATACCGGCAGTTGTGAGGTGAGGGCTGACCAGAGCATCGGACCTGTGCGGGAGCAGTGACCGGTGGCAGAGCTTAAATACCGGCAGTTGTGAGGTGAGGCCCAACCAGAGCATCGGACCTGTGAGGGAGCAGTGACCGGCGGCAGAGCTTAAATACCGGCAGTTGTGAGGTGATGCCCGACCAGAGCATCGGACCTGTGAGGGAGCAGTGACCGGCGGCAGAGCTTAAATACCGGCAGTTGCGAGGTGAGGCCCGATCAGAGCATCGGACCTGTGAGGGAGCAGTGACCGGCGGCAGAGCTTAAATACGGGCAGTTGCGAGGTGAGGCCCGACCAGAGCATCGGACCTGTGAGGGAGCAGTGACCGGCGGCAGAGCTTAAATACCGGCAGTTGCGAGGTGAGGCCCGACCAGAGCATCGGACCTGTGAGGGAGCAGTGACCGGCGGCAGAGCTTAAATACCGGCAGTTGCGAGGTGAGGCCCGACCAGAGCATCGGACCTGTGAGGGAGCAGTGACCGGCGGCAGAGCTTAAATACCGGCAGTTGCGAGGTGAGGCCCGACCAGAGCATCGGACCTGTGAGGGAGCAGTGACCGGCGGCAGAGCTTAAATACCGGCAGTTGCGAGGTGAGGCCCGACCAGAGCATCGGACCTGTGAGGGAGCAGTGACCGGCGGCAGAGCTTAAATACCGGCAGTTGCGAGGTGAGGCCCGACCAGAGCATCGGACCTGTGAGGGAGCAGTGACCGGCGGCAGAGCTTAAATACCAGCAGTTGCGAGGTGAGGGCCGACCAGAGCATCGGACCTGTGAGGGAGCAGTGACCGGCGGCAGAGCTTAAATACCGGCAGTTGCGAGGTGAGGCCTGACCAGAGCATCGGACCTGTGCGGGAGCAGTGACCGGTGGCAGAGCTTAAATACCGGCAGTTGTGAGGTGAGGCCCGACCAGAGCATCGGACCTGTGAGGGAGCAGTGACCGGCGGCAGAGCTTAAATACCAGCTGTTGCGAGGTGAGGCCCGACCAGAGCATCGGACCTGTGAGGGAGAAGTGACCGGCGGCAGAGCTTAAATACCGGCAGTTGCGAGGTGAGGCGTAGCAACTCAGCAGCAGGGGAGAGAGGTAAAAAGTAATCCAAGTGTGACATCAGCAGGAAGCAGGTAAGTGATTGGTTGGATTGGTTGGTGAGTATTTCTTTCTTTCTCCTTTTCATTACAAGCTTAAATTCTGCGGGTTTTTTTCTAGGGTCTCTGTGGTGCAGTGGGGACAGTTGGTAAATAAGCGCCCCAGAGTATATCTTTAACTGGTTGTACATAATAAGGCCTTTCTGGTGCAGAGTGACTGTTGGTAAACCATTTAACTGGTGTAATTAGAGGGATTGATTTAATTTAAATCCAATTAATTAAAGGGGATACTAGCATCTAAAATTGGGTAGAGGGTGTCCATAACTAACAATAAAAAGTTTAATTAATTACATAGAGTGGAGCAGGTGATGTGTTACTGTTGCGAGATGTGGGAGCCGGTAGACCCCATTGAGGCTCACGGTGATTACATCTGTGACAAGTGTCTGCTGCTACAGGATCTCCAGCTCTGTGTTGATCAGCTGGAGTCTGAGCTTCAGACACTGCGACACATTAGGGAGGGGGAGAAGTACCTGGACTCAGTGTACCAGAAGGTGGTCACACCTATGAAGTTAATTAAGTCAGATGTAGCCCATGGCCAGGGTCAGGACGGTGTGACTACGAGCGAGGCAGGTACGGGGATCCAGGAGGTAGTGTTGGAGGAGCCGCAGCCCTTGCTCTTGTCCAACAGGTTCAAGGTTCTTACTCCCTGTGTGGACAGGAGCAGGGACTGCAGGGAGGATGAGCAACCTGGCCACAGCACCATGGAACAGGGGGCCATTCAAGAGGGGGCAGTAAATAGAAACGTTGTAGTGGTAGGGGATAGTATTATTAGAGGGATAGATAGAGTTCTCTGCAGCCAAGAGCGAGAGTCCCGTAGGCTGTGTTGCCTATCCGGTGCCAGGGTTAAGGGCATCTCCTCTGGGCTGGAAAGAAACTTGCAGTGGGAGGGGGTGGATCCAGTCGTCGTGGTCCATGTTGGTACAAACGACGTAGATAGGACTAGGAAGCCGGTTCTGTTAAAGGAGTATGAGCAGCTAGGGGTCAAATTAAAAAACAGAACCTCAAGGGTAATAATCTCTGGATTATTACCTGAGCCACGAGCGAATTTGGCTAGGACAAATAAAATTAGAGAGTTAAATGCGTGGCTCAAAGACTGGTGTGGGAGAAATGGGTTTTGCTTCCTGGGGCACTGGCACCAGTACTGGGGCAGGAGGGAGCTGTTCCGTTGGGATGGGATTCACTTGGCCAGTGCTGGGACTAGAGTCCTGGCAGATCATATAACTAGGGCTGTAGAGAGGGCTTTAAACTAACTAGTGGGGGGGAGGTTCCTAGAGAGCAAATAATAAAAATGACAACAGAGAAAGTCATAGACTTAGGTAGCAGTGGGGAAATTAAAAACCAGAGTGTGTCAGGAAGGGGCAGAAGGTATGGAGTAAAAGGTAAAGTAATAAAAAGGGCAAAAGCAGGAACTAAGTGTCACAAAACATCTTTGAAAGTTCTCCAGCTGAATGCACGTAGCATTCGTAACAAAATAGATGAGTTAATGGCACAAATAACTACATATGGGTATGATCTTGTGGCCATTACAGAAACATGGCTGCAAGGTGACAATGTCTGGGAATTAAACATACCAGGTTATTTAACGATCAGGAAGGACAGGCAGGAAGGAAGGGGAGGTGGGGTGTCTATGTTAATAAAGGAAGGAATCACTGTAATACAGAGAAATGATATTGGGTCAAAAGATCAGGATAATGAAACAGTTTGGGTGGAGATAAGGAATAATAAGGGGAAAATAACACTAGTGGGCATAGTCTATAGGCCTCCGAACAGTTGCAACTCTGTTGGACGGAGTATCAATCAGGAAATAGTTGAGGCTTGTAATAAGGGAACATCTATAATTATGGGGGATTTTAACTATCATATTAATTGGACAAATCAAATTGGGCAGGGCTGCCTTGAGGATGAGTTCATTGAGTGTATTAGGGATGGGTTTCTTGAGCAGTATGTAACTGAACCGACCAGGGGGCAAGCAACCTTAGATCTGGTCCTGTGTAACGAGACAGGATTAATTAAAAATGTCCTAGTAAAGGATCCCCTTGGAATGAGTGAACATAACATGGTTGAATTCCATATTCAATTAGAGGGTGAGAAGGTTGGATCTCAAACAAGCGTGCAAAGCTTGAATAAAGGAAACTATGAAGGTATGAGAGCGGAATTGAGTAGAGTGGATTGGGAAAATAGATTAAAGGGTAAGACGATACATGATCAGTGGTGTACATTTAAGGAGTTATTTTACAACTTCCAAAAAATATATATTCCACTGAGAAGAAAAGGGTGTAAAAGAAAAGACAGCCATCCGTGGCTAAGTAAAGAAATTAAGGATAGTATTCAACAAAAAACAAGGGCATATAAGGTAGCCAAATCTAGTGGGAGGATAGAAGATTGGGAAAACTTTAAAAGACAGCAAAAAATAACAAAAAGATTGATTAAGAAAGGGAAGATAGATTGTGAAAGTAAATTAGCAAAAAATATAAAAACAGATAGAAGAGTTTTTATAGTTATATAAAGAGAAAAAGGGTGGCCAAAGTAAATGTTGGTCCCTTAGAGGATGAGACCAGGAAATTAATGGTGGGAAATATGGAGATGGCAAAAACACTGAATGAGTATTTTGTATCAGTCTTTACAGTAGAGGACACTAAGAATATCCCAACACTGGACAAACAGAGGGCTATAGGGGGGGAGGAGCTAAGCACGATCAAAATCACTAAGGAAGTGGTACTCGGTAAAATAATGGGGCTCAAGGCGGATAAATCACCTGGACCTGATGGCTTACATCCTAGCGTCTTGAGGCAAGTGGCGGTAGGGATTGTGGGTGCATTGGTAATAATTTTCCAAAACTCCCTGGACTCAGCAAAGGTCCCGGCAGACTGGAAAACTGCTAATGTAACACCCTTATTTAAAAAGGGCAGTAGACAGAAGGCTGGAAACTATAGACCGGTTAGCCTAACATCTGTGGTAGGTAAAATGTTGGAGTCCATTATTAAGGAGACAGTAACAGGACATTTGGATAATCATAATTTAATAGGACAAAGTCAGCATGGTTTTATGAAGGGGAAGTCATGTTTGACAAATTTGCTGGAGTTCTTTGAGGAAGTAACATATAGGGTGGATAAAGGGGAACCAATGGACGTAGTGTATTTAGACTTCCAAAAGGCATTTGACAAGGTGCCACACAAAAGATTATTGCTTAAGATAAAAAATCACGGGTTGGGGGTAATATTCTGGCATGGATAGAGGATTGGCTATCTAACAGAAGGCAGAGAGTAGGGATAAATGGTTCATTCTCAGACTGGCAATCAGTAACTAGTGGAGTTCCGCAGGGGTCAGTGCTGGGTCCCCAACTCTTTACAATCTATATTAACGATTTGGAGGAGGGGACCGAGTGTAACATATCAAAGTTTGCAGATGATACTAAGGTGGGAGGGAAAGTAGTGAGTGAGGAGGACATAAAAAACCTGCAAGGGGACATAGTCAGGCTAAGTAAATGGGCAGAGATTTGGCAGATGGAATACAATACTGGAAAGTGTTAGGTTATGCACTTTGGCAGGAAAAATCGGAGAGCAAGTTATTATCTTAATGGCAAGAAACTGGAAAGTACTGAAGTACAAAGGGATCTGGGGGTCCTGGTGCACGAAACTCAAAAGGTTAGTATGCAGGTGCAGCAAGTGATTAAGAAGGCCAATGGAATGTTGGCTTTCATTGCTAGGGGGATAGAATATAAAAATAGGGAGGTATTGCTTCAGTTGTACAAGGTATTGGTGAGACCGCACCTGGAATACTGCATACAGTTTTGGTGTCCATACTTAAGAAAAGACATACTTGCTCTCGAGTCAGTACAAAGAAGGTTCACTCGGCTAATCCCGGGGATGAGGGGATGGACATATGAGGAGAGGTTGTGTAGATTGGGACTCTACTCATTGGAATTCAGAAGAATGAGAGGCGATCTTATTGAAACATATAAGATTGTGAAGGGGTTGGATCGGGTGGATGCGGGGAGGATGTTCCCGATGATGGGTGAAACTAGAACTAGGGGGCATAGTCTTAGAATAAGGGGCTGCTCTTTCAAAACTGATATGAGGAGGAACTATTTCACTCAGAGGGTGGTAGGTCCATGGAATATGCTGCCCCAAAAAGCTGTAGAAGCTACATCATAACATAAATTTAAAACAGAAATAGACAGTTTCCTAGAAGTAAAGGGAATAAAGGGTTACGGGGAGCGGGCAGGAATTTGGACATGAGTCTAGGTTCGGATCGGTCATGGCCCTGTGGGTAGCAGAGTGGGCCCAGGGGCCGTGTAGCCTGATCCTGCTCACATTTCATGTGTCTAATTCTGTTAGATTCAGGAGATAGTTCTGTGATAGTAGATTGGCGGTTAGGATCAGATCAGCCATGATCTTATTGAATGGCGGAGCAGGCTCGAGGGGCCGATTGGCCTACTCCTGCTCCTATTTCTTATGTTCTTATGTTCTTATGATGGTGATGATGGTTATGATGGTGTTGGTGATGGTGATGATGATGGTGATAATGATGTTGATGATGATGGTGATGGTGATGACGGTGAGGGTGCTGTTTGTGATGATGGTAATGATGATGGTGATGGTGATGGTGATGATGGTGATGGTGATAATGGTGATGATGATGATGATGGTGATGTTGATTATGATGATGGTGATGATGGTGATGGTGATGATGGTAAAGATGTTGATGGTGATGATGGTGATTGTGATGATGGTGATGATGGTGATGATGGTAATGGTGATGATGATGATGGTGATGGTGATGATGATGGTGATGATGGTTATGAGTGTGTTGGTGATGGTGATGATGGTGATAATGATGTTGATGGTGATGGTGATGGTGCTGTTTGTGATGATGGTAATGATGATGGTGATGGTGATGATGGTGATGGTGATAATGGTGATGATGATGATAATGGTGATGTTGATTATGATGATGGTGATGATGGTTATGGTGATGATGGTGATGATGTTGATGGTGATGATGGTGATGGTGATGATGGTGTTGATGGTGATGATGGTGATGGTGATGATGGTGATGATGGTAAAGATGTTGATGGTGATGATGGTGATGATGGTGATTGTGATGATGGTGATGATGGTGATGATGGTGATGATGGTAATGGTGATGATGATGATGGTGATGGTGATGATGATGGTGATGATGGTTATGAGTGTGTTGGTGATGGTGATGATGGTGATAATGATGTTGATGATGATGGTGATGGTGATGATGGTGATGGTGCTGTTTGTGATGATGGTAATGATGATGGTGATGGTGATGGTGATAATGGTGATGATGATGATAATGGTGATGTTGATTATGATGATGGTGATGATGGTGATGGTGATGATGGTGATGATGTTGATGGTGATGATGGTGATGGTGATGATGGTGTTGATGGTGATGATGGTGATGGTGATGATGGTGATGGCGATGTTTTTGATGATGTTATTGATGATGGTGATGGTGATGGTGATGATGGTGATGGTGATAATGGTGATGATGGTGATGGTGATTATGATGATGGTGATGATGGTGATGGTGATGAGGGTGATGTTGCTGGGCATCTTGATGATGGTGATGATGGTGATGGTGATGATGGTGATGGAGATGTTGATGGTAATGATGGTGATGGTGATGATGGTGATGGTGATGATGGTGATGGTGATGATGATGATAGTGATGATGTTGATGATGATGATTGTCATGATGGTGATGGTGATGATGTTGATGATGATGATGTTGATGCTGATGATGATGATGGTGATGGTGATGAAGACGTGGTTGATGGTAATGGTGATGTTGGTGATTGTGATGATGGCGATGTAGATGATGATGGCGATGGTGATGATGGTGATGGTGATGGTGATGATGATGATGTTGATGGTGATGATGGTGTTGGTGATGTTTGTGATGATGGTGATGGTGATGATGCTGATGGTGATGATGATGCGGAGGGTGATGATGGTGATGGTGACTGTGATGATGGTTATGATGGTGTTGGTGATGGTGATGATGATGATGATGGTGATGATGATGGCGATGGTGATGGTGATGATGGTGATGATGATGATGATGTTGATGATTCTGATGATGATGGTGATGATGATGATGGTGAGGGCAATGATGGTGATTTGATGATGATGATGATGGTGATGATGGTGATGGTAATGATGGTGTTGGTAATGTTTGTGATGATGGTGTTGGTGATGATGCTGATGGTGATGATGATGATGAGGGTGATGATGGTGATGATGGTGATGATGGTGATGGTGATGATGGTAATGGTGATGATGATGATGGTGATGATGATGGTGATGATGGTTTTGATTGTGTTGATGATGGTGATGGTGATAATGATGTTGATGATGATGGTGATGGTGATGACGGTGAGGGTGCTGTTTGTGATGATGGTAATGATGATGGTGATGGTGATGGTGATGATGGTGATGAGGGTGATGGTGATAATGGTGATGATGATAATGGTGATGTTGATGATGATGGTGATGATGATGGTGATGATGATGACTATGATAATGATGATGATGATGATGGTGATGATGTTGGTGATGATGATGATGGTGATGATGGTGATGGTGATGATGGTGATGATGATGGTGATGATGGTGGTGATGGTGATGATGCTGATGGTGATGGTGAGGATGATGGTGATGGTGATGGTGGTGATGATGATGGTGATGATGGTGATGGTGATGATGATCATGGTGATGGTGGTGATGATGATGATAGTGATGATGGTGATGGTAATCATTGTGATGGTGGTGATGGTGATGATCGTGATGGCGATGTTGATGGTGATGGTGGTGGTGGTGAAGGTGATGGTGATGATGGTGATGATGGTGATGGTGATGATGGTGATGGTGATGATGGTGATGATGATGATGGTGATGGTGAATGTGATGATGTTTATGATGGTGATGATGATGATGATGATGATGATGTTGATGGTGATGATGGTGATGGTGAAGATGATGATGGTGATTATGATGATGATGATGATGATGTTGATGATTCTGGTGATGATGGTGATGATGATGGTGATGGTGATGATGAAGACTATGATAATGATGATGATGATGCTGGTGATGATGTTGGTGATGATGATGATGGTGATGATGATGATGGTGATGATGGTGATGATGATGGTGATGACGGTGGTGATGGTGATGATGCTGATGGTGATGATGGTGGTGATGGTGATGGCGATGATGATGATGGTGATCATGATGATGGTGATGGTGATGATGATGATGGTGATAATGATGTTGATAATGATGTTGATGATGATGATGATGGTGATGATGAGGTTGATGGTGATGGTGATGATGTTGGTGATGATGATATTGGTGATGATGATGATGGTGATGATGGTGGTGATGGTGATGATGGTGATGATGCTGATGGTGATGATGATGGTGATGGTGGTGATGATGATGGTGATCATGAAGATGGTGATGGTGATGATGATGATGGTGATAATGGTGATGATGATGATGGTGATGATGACGGTGATGGTGATGATGGTGATGATAATGATGATGATGGAAATGATGGTGATGATGATGATGATGATGATGATGGCGATGATGGTGAAGATGATGATGGTGATTATGATGAAGATGATGATGATGATGATGGTGATGATGATGGAGATGATGATGATGGTGATGATGATGATGTTGATGAATGTGATGATGATAGTAATGATGGTGATGATGGTGATGGTGATGATGGTGATGGTTATGAAGATGATGATGGTGATGATGTTGAAGGTGATGGCGATGATGGTGATGATGATAATGGTGATGATGATGGTGATGGTGATGATGATGATGATGGTGATGGTGATGATGGTGATGATGGTGATGGTTATGATGGTGGTGATGATGGTTATGATGAAGATGATGGCGATGATGGGGATGGTGATTGTGATTGTGATTGTGATGATGATGATGGTGATGTTGATGATGGTGATAGTGGTGGTGATGATGCTTACATGATGAAGGTGATGATGATGGTGATTATGATGATGGTGATGATGATGTTGATGATGGTGATGGTGATGGTGATGATGGTGATTATGGTGATGGTGATAACGGTGATGATGATGATTGTGATGGTGATGATGATGACGATGGTGATGATGGTGCTGTTGATGACGATGGTGATGGTTATGATGGTGATGATGTTGATGAAGGTGATGATGGTGATGGTGATGATGATGGTGACGATGATGGTGATCATGAGGATGGTGATGGTGATGATGGTTATGTTGATGGTTGTGATGATGATGTTGTTGGTGATGATTTTGATGATGGTAATGCTGTTGATGATGATGATGGTGATGGTAATGATGGTGATGTTGATGATGATGGTGATGGTGATGGTGTTGATGATGGTGCTGATGTTGATGATGATGGTGATGCTGATGATGATGGTGATGATGGTGATGATGATGCTGGTGCTGATGGTGATGATATTGATGGTGATAGTGGTGATGGTGATGATGGTGATGGTGATGATGATGATGATGATGTTGATGATGATGGTGATGATGGTGGTGGTGATGGTGATGATGGTGATGGTGATGAAGGTAATGGTGGTGATGTTGATGGTGATGATGTTGATGATGATGGTGATGACATTGATGATGATGGTGATGGTGATGATGATGGTGATGGTGATGGTGATGCTGGTGATGGTAATGATGGTGGTGATGATGGTTATGATGATGATGATGGTGATGATGGTGATGGTGATTGTGATGGTGATGATAATGACGATGGTGATGGTGATGATGGTGATGATGATGATGATGTTGGTGATAGTGATGGTGATGATGGTGATATTCATGATGATGATGGTGATGATGATGATGGTGATGATAATGTGGATGATGATGGTGATGATGGTGGTGGTGATGGTGATGGTGGTGATGATGATGATGTTGATGGTGATGTTGATGATAGTGATGATGGTGATGATGGTGATGATGATGTTGATGATGGTGATGATGGTGATATTCATGATGATGATGGTGATGATGATAATGTTGATGATGATGGTGATGATGATGATGGTGGTGGTGATGCTGATGGTGGTGGTGATAGTTATGAAGATGATGAGGGTGATGATGTTGAACGTGATGGCAATGATGGTGATGATGATAATGGTGATGATGATGGTGATGGTGATGATGATAATAGTGATGATGATGGTGATGGTGATGGTGATGATGGTGATCTTGATGGTGAAGGTTATGATGGTGGTGATGATGGTTATGATGATGATGGTGTTGATGGGGATGGTGATTGTGATTGTGATGGTGATGTTGATGATGGTGATAGTGGTGGTGATGATGCTGAACATGATGAAGGTGATGGTGATAACGGTGATGATGATGATTGTGATGGTGATGATGATGACGATGGTGATGATGGTGATGATGATGGTGATGTTGGTGATGGTGATGATGGTGATCTTGATGATGGCGATGTTGATGACGATGGCGATGGTTATGATGGTGATGATGTTGATGAAGGTGATGATGGTGATGGTGATGATGATGGTGATGGTGATGGTGCTGATGGTGATGGTGATGATGCTGATGGTGGTGGTAATGTTGATGGTAAAGGTTATGATGGTGATATTCATGATGATGGTGATGGTGATGATGGTGATGGTGATGATGTTGGTGAGGTTGATGATGGTGATGGTGCTGGTGATGGTGATGATGGTGATGATGATGATGGTGATCATCATGTTGATGATGATGGTGATGATGGTGATGTTGATGATAGTGATGAAGGTGATGATGGCGATGATGATGTTGATGATGGTGATGTTGGTGATGGTGATGATAGTGATGATGGTGATGATGATGATCATGATGTAGATGATGGTGATGATGGTGATGGTGACGGTGATGATGATGATGATGATGGTGATGTAGTGATGTCGATGATGGTGATGATGATGCTGGTGATGATGGTGATGATGATGGTGATGATGGTGATGATGATGATGATGTTGGTGATGTTGATGAAGAAGGTGATAATGGTTATGGTGATGCTGTTGATGATGATGGTGATGGTGATGATCGTGATGGTGATGATGGTGATGATCGTGAGGATGATGATGATGATGATAGTGATGGTGATGATGGTGGTGATGGTGATGATGGTGATGATGGTGATGGTGATGATGGTGATGATGGTGTTGAACATGAGAATGATGATTATGATGATGGTGCATGTGATGGTGATGTTGATGATGGTGATGGTGATGATGGTGATGATGATGATGATGGTGATGATGATG
>NC_140998.1:197627146-197632146 GCF_052327205.1 Somniosus microcephalus | reverse complement strand
ATGGTGATGTTGATGAGGATGATGGTGATGATGATGCTGACGGTTATGGTGATGATGATTCTGGTGATGATGATGCTGATGATAGTAATGATGGTGATGGTGATGGTGATGGTGATGTTAGTGATGGTGATGTTGATGAGGGTGATGGCGATGGGGATGATGATGCTGATGGTGAGGATGATGATAATGATGAGGGTGATGGTGATGATGTTGATGATGATGAAGTTGATGGTAATGGTGATGATGATGGTGATGTTGGTTATGGTGATGATGGCGATGTTGATGGTTATTAAGGTGATGTTGGTGATGGTTATGGTGATGATGGTGCTCGTGCTGATGGTGATGGTTATGGTGATGTTGGTGATGTTGGTGATGGTGTTGATGATGATGATGGTGATGGTGATGGTGATGATGGTGATGGTGATGATGGTTATGATGATGATGATAATGTTCATGATAGTGATGTTGGTGATGGTGGTGATGATGATGATGTGATGGTTATGGTGATGATGGTGATGGTGATGATGATGATGATGATGATGGTGGTGATGATGATGATGTTGATGGTTATGGTGTTGATGGTGATGGTGCTGATGGTGATGATATTGATGGTGATAGTGGTGATGGTGATGATGGTGCTGGTGATGATGATGATGTTGATGATGATGGTGATGATGGTGGTGGTGATGGTGATGGTGATGCTGGTGATGGTGATTGTAATGATGGTGGTGATGATGGTCATGATGATGATGATGGTGATGATGGTGGTGGTGATTGTGATGGTGACGATAATGATGATGGTGATGGTGATGATGATGACGATGGTGATGGTGATGATGGTGATGGTGATGATGATGATGATGATGGTGATGGTGATGATGGCAATGATGATGGTGATGGTAAAGGTGATGATGGTGATTTTCATGATGATGGCAATGATGATGGCGATGGTGGTTATGGTGATGATGATGATGGTGATGTTGATGATGGTGATAGTGATGGTGATGATGGTGATATTCATGATGATGATGATGGTGATGATGATAATGTTGATGATGATGGTGATGATGCTGATGGTGGTGGTGATGGTGATGCTGGTGATGGTGATGAATGTGATGGTGGTGATGGTGATGGTGATGATGTTGATGATGATGGTGATGGTGATGTTGGTGATGGTGATGATGCTGATGATCGTGAGGATGATAATGATGATGATAGTGATGGTGATAATGGTGATGGTGGTGATGGTGATGATGGTGATGATGGTGGTGATGATGATGAAGGTGAGGATGATGTTGATGATGATGGTGCATGTGATGGTGATGATGATGGTGATGATGGTGATGATGATGATGGTGATGATGATGATGATGGTGATGATGATGATGATGGTGATGTTGGTGATGATGTTGATGGTGATGGTGATGATGATGGTGATGATGTTGATGCTGATGATGATGATGATGATGATGATGGTGATGGTGATGATGGTGATGGTGATGATGGTTATGATGATGATAGTGATGATGCTGATGTTGCTGATAGTGATGATGGCGATGTTGATGATGATGGTGATGATGGTGATGTTGGTGATGTTGATGCTGATGATGGTGATGGTTATGGTGATGATGGTGATGATGTTGATGGTGATAGTGGTGATGGTGATGGTGATAGTGGTGATGGTGATGATGGTGATGGTGATGATGGTGATGGTGGTGGTGGGTTTGTTGATGATGGTGATGGTGATGATGGTGATGAAGTTGATGGAAATAGTGATGGTGATGATGATGGTGATGAAGGTGAGGATGATGATGATGATGATGGTGCATGTGATGGTGATGTTGATGATGGTGAAGATGGTGATGGTGAAGATGGTGATGATGATGATGATGGTGATGCTGATGATGGTGATGATGATGATGATGATGATGGTGATGATGATGATAGTGATGATGGTGATGTTGGTGATGGTCATGATGGCGATGTTGATGATGATGGGTATGATGGTGATGTTGGTGATGTTGATGATGATGATGGTGATGGTTATGGGGCTGATGGTGATGGTGATGATGGTGATGATGTTGATGGTGATAGTGGTGATGGTGATGATGGTGATGGTGGTGATGGTTTTGTTGATGATGGTGATGGTGGTGATGGTGATGATGGTGATGATGATGATGGTGATGTTGGTGAAGGTGATGATGGCGATGATGATGATGATGGTGGTGATGGCGATGTTGGTGATGTTGATGATGATGATGGTGATGGTTATGGTGATGATGGTGCTAATGGTGATTATATTGATGGTGATAGTGGTGATGGTGATGATGGTGATGGTGATAACAGTGATGATGATGATTGTCATGGTGATGATGATGACAATGGTGATGATGGTGATGATGATGGTGATGTTGGTGATGGTGATGATGGCGATGTTGATGATGGTGATGTTGATGACGATGGTGATGGTGATGATGGTGACGATGTTGATGAAGGTGATGATGGTGATGGTGATTATGATGGTGATGGTGATGGTGCTGATGGTGATGGTGATGATGCTGATGGTGGTGATGTTGATGGTAAAGGTTATGATGGTGATATTCGTGATGATGGTGATGGTGATTATGGTGATGGTGATGATGATGGTGAGGTTGATGATGGTGATGATGGTGGTGGTGATGGTGATGGTGGTGATGATGATGATGTTGATGGTGCTGATAGTGATGATGGTGATGATAGTGATGATGATGTTGATGATGGTGATGATGGTGATGGTGATGATAGTGCTGATAGTGATGATGGTGATGATAGTGATGATGATGTTGATGATGGTGATGATGGTGATGGTGATGATAGTGATGATGGTGATGATGATGATGTAGATGATGGTGATGATGGTGATGGTGATGGTGACGGTGATGATGATGATGATGATGGTGATGATAGTGATGGCGATGATGGTGATGCTGCTGATGGTGATGTTGGTGATGATGACGATGGTGATGGTGATGGTGATGATGGTGATGGTGATGGTGGTGATGATGATGATGGTGATGGTGATGATGGTGATGGTGATGGTAATGATGGTGGTGATGATGGTTATGATGATGATGATGGTGCTGATGGTGATGGTGACTGTGATTGTGATGGTGATGATAATGATGATGGTGATGGTGATGATGATGACGATGGTGATGGTGATGGTGATGATGGCGATGGTGATGGTGGTGATGGTGATGATGGTGATGATGATGATGATGATGGTGATGGTGATGATGGAAATGATGATGGTGGCAATGATGTTGGTGATGGTAAAGGTGGTTATGGTGATGATGATGATGGTGATGGTGATGGTGATAGTGATGGTGATGATGGTGAGATTCATGATGATGATGATGGTGATGATGATAATGTTGATGATGATGGTGATGATGATGATGGTGGTGGTGATGGTGATGCTGATGATGGTAATGGTGCTGCTTATGTTGATGATGATGGTGATGATGTTGATGAGGATGGTGATGGTGATGATGTTGATGAAGGTGATGATGGTGATGGTGATGATGATGGCAATGGTGATGGTGCTGATGGTGATGATGCTGATGGTGGTGGTGTTGTTGATGGTAAAGGTTATGATGGTGATATTCATGATGGTGATGATGGTGATGGTGATGATGGTGATGGTGATGATGGTGATGATGATGATGATAATGTTGATGATGATGGTGATGATGGTGGTGGTGATGGTGATGATGTAGATGATGGTGATGACGGTGATGGTGATGGTGATGATGATGATGATGGTGATGATAGTGTTGGCAATGATGGTGATGATGATGATGGTCATGTTGGTGATGATGATGGTGATGAGGATGATGTTGCTGATGTTGATAATGAAAGTGATAATGATTATGGTGATGCTGTTGATGATGGTGATGGTGATGATGGTGATGATGTTGATGATGATGGTGATGATGGTGATGGTGATGATGGTGATTATCATGAGGATGATGAGGATGATGATAGTGATGGTGATGATGGTGATGGTGGTGAGGATGATGATGGTAGTGATAGTGATGATGATGATGGTGATGTTGATGATGGTGATGGTGATGATGGTGATGGTGATGATGGTGATGATGGTGTGGATGATGATGATGATGAAGGTGATGATGGTTCTGGTGATGATGGTGATGTTGATGATGATGGTGATGAAGGTGAAGTTGGTGATGGTTATGGTGATGATGGTGATGGTGATGATGGAGAAGATGGTGATGGTGATGCTGATGATGATGGTGATGTTAATGATGGTGGTGATGATGGTTATGATGATGCTGATGGTGATGATGGTGATGATGTTGAAGGTGATGGTGATGATGGTGATGACGGTGATGGTGATTATGATGGTGATGATGATGATGATGGTGATGGTGCTGGTGGTGGTGATGATGATGGTGATGATGATGATGGTGATGGTGATGATGGTGATGATGATGTTGATGATGGTGATGGTGGTTGTGATGATGGTGATGGTGATGAAGGAGATGATGGTGATGATTATGATGATGGTGATGATGATGGTGATGATGGTGATGGTGATGACAGTGCTGGTGATGTTGATGATGGTGCATTTGATGGTGATGCTGATGATGATGGTGATGATGTTGAAGGTGATAGCGATGATGGTGATGGTGATGATGATAATGATGGTGATTGTGATGTTAATGATGGTGATGTTGATGGTTATGGTGATGATGATGCTGATGACATTGATGATGATGGTGATGGTGATGTTGATGGTGATGATGATGATGGTGATGATGGTGATGGTGATGTTGATGATGATGATGATGGTGATGATGATGATGATAACGGTGATGATGATGGTGATGGTAATGGTGATGATGGTGATGTTGATGGTGATGGTTATGATGGTGGTGATGATGGTTATGATTATGATGATGGTGATGATGGTGACTATGATTGTGATGGTGATGCTG